>NC_134273.1:89699812-89804812 GCF_031893055.1 Leptodactylus fuscus | reverse complement strand
CCGAACGGAAACCACACGGACCCCATTATAGTCTATGGAGTCCGCGGGATTCCCAGGTAACCCCTTTTTAATACGTATAGGTTTCGGTTCAGGGGTCCCCAAGCGAACTCACCGAGCAGAAACCCAAAGGCAGATGTGAGCCGGGCCGGATATTCGTCAGGCTTTCCTTCTCTGCTTGTTGTCAGTTTCCATCGGTTACATTTATATACAATGTATCATTATTACTGTTCTGGAAGTATCACTCGCTACATTGAACGCTTTATCGCATTTATTAGGATTTATTCGTCTTTTCTATATATATTTGATCTCCACCGCCTCTAATAACACCACACGCAGGAGATTCACTTGTTTGTGCAAAAACTACATTTCCTATATATGAAAAGCAAGATGGCGGCCGCTGCGGGAACACCATGTTCTACCAGTTCATCACAAAGGGAGTCTCTGTCTATAATCATCATGGCAACAAATGATTTTATTGTCTGTCTTGAGGAATGAGCGTTCCTCCTGGCGGTCCAGTGAAGTGCGACGGTTGCGCCGGGCACTGGTGTCGCTGGTATCGCTGGTTTACTTGGTTAAGTAGTAAATGTTACTTAGTTTCCTTCTCGTCTTCGCCTAAGGCATCTGCAAATAAGACGTCTAGAGAAATTCTAGATGATTCCAAACTGGGCCAGCTCATGTAGCTCGAGGTGACTGAAGGCCTCCCAGGGGCAGATGACGGTGATGTCTGCAGAAGACAAGACAATGTGTTATGTGCCGCACGTCCATTCATTGTCAGTGGTAACACTTCATATATGACATGGCCACGTTATATGCAGTTCATGTCCAGAAAGAGGGCAGGTCAGAGGGGGCTTGTCGATATGCAAAAGGGGCACAACAATGTCCTGAGGGTGCAGCCAAACATATATGGGACATGGCTGGACCTGACAATGTTCCCATAATGACCCAATGTTGGTAAGTGCCATTGTATCTGAGGAGCCCTGAGGCTTGTGGGGGGCCCTACAGGACGTGACTATCAACCATAGGGGCCACATGAACCAGCGTCATGGAGCCAGGAATCTGTGAGGGGTCGGGGGCCAATCTGCCCCTCTCCGGTCTAGGGCAGGGTCCAGGCTATGATTGGTGATGTATAAGGTTCCTCACCTGTCCCAAGTCCTTCCATCCCGGGAATATCATCTCCGAATCTGCGAGAAAAAAGTGAAATCAGAGCGAGATCAGAGAGTATTGATAGATCACATGATTAAAGGAGAACCCCAACCCACCTCCACCTCCTGTATGTGTATCTGCTTTACAATATAGGGAGTCATAGTGACCCCATCACCAGATCCCTATTTACCATGAGATGCCCATTACAAGGTATCCCCAAGCCATGGCTGGGAGTTGTAGTTCCACAACAGCTGAGGAGCCCAAGGTCTATGTGTACAGGAGGTCATCGCCCCGGATCTACACATGACCCGACCCTTGACATACATGACCTGACCCTTGACATACATGACCCAACCCTTGACATACATGACCTGACCCTTGACATACATGACCTTACCCTTTAACTCCCTTTTTTGGAGGCTTGCTCTTGAACTGACGGGTTTGCCTCTGCTTGAATTTGGGTGGTCCCTTACGAGGTGTGGTGGGGCCCGCGTTATTGTTGCTTGCAGGGGCCAAGGCGCTGGATGCGGGTGAGCTGGAATTCATATCAGTCCGTCTTGTACGACACTGTCAGAGACGAAAGGAGATGGAACGTGTAGTGAGTTACACACAGCTGGTGCAGGATTGCTACATTGTATCCTGATACATTCTATGCTATATATATTGTAACCCCAAACATTCTATACTGTATACTGTTGATACATGGAGACCGTCAGTAAGTTGGACCTTAGTAATATCCCTCTGTGTTCTCATACTCTCAGTGCGCAGTTCTGATCTCTGGTCTTTACAGTTTTATATAAAATGATACAATTAATAGATTTTGTTACATTTCTTCTCCTATATCGATAACTATGTCGGATACAGTCGGGACAGTGACATTATACCGGGCTCGTCTTGCTCTCAGCTGAGGATTCGTTACAATTCCATCCAATCTGAACAATGTTCTATACGTCTCTGGTCACACTAGTGTTAGGTGACCATTTAGGAACGGCGCCCCCCAGTCTGCTTAAAATATGAAGAGAGAAAAGACCTGCAAGGGGGGACTCGAGAAGACCCCATTCTAGTCTATGGGTCCGCAGGTCTCCGCTTTCTAAGCAGAGAGGGTTTTCGTTTTTAGGGTCCTCACGTGGCCCAGAAGTAGGGAATCCCGAATACTAGTGTGAACATGGTGTAAGCCAAACACAAGAGCGACCACACACTTCTCTCCAATGTACCAGAGCACAGACCAGGCGGCTCACAGAGCATTGGCTAGACCCATACAACTGTAACAAACCCTCAGCTGAGGCAGGACCAGCCGTGTACAAGGCAATGAGGATGAGGATGGACGCCTGTGACGTCACCTTCACCTGAGGATCAGTCATCAATGTTATAGTCCCAGAAAACCCTAAAATCTGTAAATCCAGAATTCTGTGACCAGACAGACCGAGCCGGGGACAAACCCACCGGGGGGATACAGTTTGAAGGACAGAGAGTATGATAGCCTGGCTCAGATACAGTATCACACATCATAGGCATTTTTATCACACATAAAAAGTTTAGATACTGCACCAAAACAAACCATATCACACATGAGAGACTTAGATACAGCCATTATGATGTGTACTGGGCTTAGATACAGCAACCAAGCAGTAAGTATTACATGTGAGAGGATTATATACAGCCCCAAGGCAGGCGGTTTCACACATGATAGGATTAGATACATGCTGTATCTAATACACAGGACTTTCAGGCTGGCGGTAATCTCCTCTCTGGATCATCAGATCTTATTATTCCCGGGGTCAGGAGGACGCTGCAGATAACGGTAATCTCTATCTCTTGTGTCACCATTGATTGTTCTCAGCAGCGATGCGGGATAATACAGGGGAAGGGGCTGAGCTATTGTATAGAGGCACCAGCAATGGGCCCCCGTAGGAGCGGGGCCACAGGAACAGACACTGTATGAGACCAGTGAGTAGTATTTGGGGAGAGGGGTGTGACAGCACCAGCAGGGGCCACACTTTAGTTCCTGATCCAAAGTCTCCTCCTCTCAGCTATGTTCATAAGACTCACTAGACCCCAAACATACAAGCTAAATGTACAGCAAAATGCCGGCGCCCCCTGTGGATGCTGCTGAGAATCTATGGACAGACATGGAAAAAATAGGTGAGAGGTTTGGGGGTGCCATTACTTCTGCATCCAACAGGGGGCATCACCTATAACAAACTGGACACTGAGGCAGCCCTGTGTATATTACACTATGATACATTGTATTACATTACACTCTTATATTGTAGTGAGTTGTGTGTTCTGTTATTTTATGCCATTCCCTTATGTTATATTATAGTGTTACATTGTATCAGATTGTATTGTTACGTTATGTAACACTTTCCATTCTATTCTATTAGGTTTGGGCATATTATATTTATGTATTTATTATTGCATTATGTGACATTATAGGACTCTGTGGTATTAGATTATGTTACACCACATGGTATTATATTATAGTATACAAGATTGTATAACGCTCCATTATTTCATATGATATATATATATTGTATTACAGTATTATTATGTGGCAGTATATTATACATTATATATATCCCCTGGCACACTGTTACACTATATTACGCTATATTATATTACATGCACATGTGTATATTATACAATACAATGATAAATTATATTACATGATCTCATATACTATTAAGTCACATTAGATTACATTGTATAGCTCTAGTATATTAGAATAGATTTGGTAACATTATATTACATATTATATCCTGGTATATTGTTACATATTACTCCATATTACGTATTACACCGCACTCTTATTACCGCCGCTCTCCTCTACAGTCGCTCTTTGGACATTTTCCGCCACATCCCATAGAAGATAATTCCTACAATCCCCGCTGTAATCAGTGATGGGGGATTTCTGAGATATTGATCACACGATCCTCAGACGCCATATTGGGACAATCAGATCTTGGTGTAGATGGAATATGACAGATCATATAGACCATAGGCGACCTCCCCTCCTGGGCTGATACTCACGCTGCTGCTGCTCCTCGCACTTCTCTATGGCGGTTTCCTGCGTTCCCGCCGCTGATCCCGTAGATATACTCCTGGAACAATAAGACGCTTATCGGCGGATTATCTCCAGCAGCCAATTACTAAATCCTCAGCTCCACGACCTTTGACAGATGGAGACTCAGCTACACATCAATCTATTTACTACCAAGGCTAAACTATGTGACCCCCCCCCCCCAAATGGGACCTAAACATAATAGAACAAGTCAGAACAGTCCCCTGCACAATGTGACTAAATGGGAACACCAGAGGCAGAAAAGACCTCCGACCTTATCGTACTCACAGCTGAGCTTTTGTTACATTGTATCTGCGCAGATGACATCAGAAATCCCTCCCGTCATGACCTCCAGATTAAGAGCTTTGGATCTGCTCTGATACATTGTGACGGCCCTTCAGCTAATGAAAGGCCTAGAACAAAAATGTCCCTGGTCACTGACTGCAGGAGAGCGTGAAATGGGGGAAGGTCTCATCACCTGGTGGAGGTGCCCTTTAATATTTACAGAGACTCAAATCCTAGTAATATTACACATGTGACAGTATATATATATATATATATATATATATATATATATATCCTATCCTACTACTATTATACATGTGACAGTATATATATATATATATATATACCCTATCCTACTACTATTATACATGTGACAGTATATATATATATATACCCTATCCTACTACTACTATACATGTGACAGTATATATTGGACAAACCATCGCCAGATTTGGCTTCAGGTACCATCTTTATGCTGATGACACCCAATTATACACATCTTCCCGTGACATCACCCCTGCACTCATTCAGAACACCAGTGACTGTCTCTCTGCTGTCTCTAATATCATGTCCTCGCTCTATCTGAAACTAAATCTCTCTAAGACTGAACTACTACTGTTTCCACCATCTAACAGATCTGTCCCTGATATATCCATTGCAGTCTCAGGCCTTACTATAACTCCTAGGCAGCATGCCCGCTGCCTTGGGGTCATATTTGACGCAGACCTTTCCTTCACCCCTCATATTGAATCACTCGCACGTTCATGTCACCTCCACCTCAAAAACATCTCCAGAATACGCCCTTTCCTTACCAGAGATACACTAAAGACACTTATTGTCTCTCTGATTCATTCTCGCCTTGACTACTGTAATTCCTTACTAATCGGTCTTCCCCTCACTAAACTCTCTCCTCTACAATCTATTCTGAATGCAGCGGCCAGGCTCATCTATCAGGCTAGACGCTACAGCGATGCCTCCGGTCTGTGCCAGTCGCTACATTGGCTGCCTATTCATTATAGAATAAAATATAAAGTTCTCCCCCTCCCCCACAAGGCTCTCCATAATGCCGCACCTCCCTACATTTCTTCCCTCATCTCTGTCTACCGCCCAACCCGTGCTCTCCGCTCACTCAATGACCTAACACTTACATCCTCTATTATCAGAACCTCCCATGCTCGTATACAAGACTTCTCCCGAGCTGCACCACTTCTCTGGAATGCTCTACCCCGGACAATCAGATTAACTCCCAACTTCTACAGTTTCAAACGCAAACTAAAGACGCATCTTTTCAGACAAGCCTATCACAATTCCTAATGCACAAAATTGTCTGAACACTGTATAAGCAATGCCGCCCCTGCTACCTCTTGTGTCACCCCCTCTACCTCATAGATTGTAAGCTCTTGTGAGCAGGGCCCTCAGTCCCATTGTGTGAAATAACGTTCTTTGTTATGTATGTCTGTATCTGAACCCTATAAATTGTACAGCGCTGCGGAGTATGTTGGCGCTATATAAATAAAATGTATTATTATTATTATTATTATTATATATATATCCTATCCTACTACTATTATACATGTGACAGTTTGTGTGTTTGTTCCTCGATCACACAATAACCACTGAGCGGATTTGGATGAGATTTGCCCCATAGATACTCTGTAACCTGGAGTAACACATCGGCTACTTTGTATCCCGGTAAATGACATGGCTTCACTACTGTTATGGATTTATGGTCGCATACAGTGGCGTAACTACCATGGTAGCAGCAGTAGCAGCTGCCACAGGGCCCGGGACATTAGGGGCCCGGTGACAGCCGCTACCGCTGCGTTTTTTGTTTTTTTTTTAATAGGCCGTTACCGGCTGGAGTTACTCCAGCCGCTAACGGGCCCCATATACTTACCTCTCCAGGCTCCGCGCAGGCTTCGGCCTACTTGTGTGACGTCTCAGACGTCACATGATCGGGGCCTGCGTCCTTGTGCGTCGCGACGCAGGCTCCCGGTCACATGACGTCCCTGACGTCATTGAAGATGGCCGCCAGCGGGGAGTCGGGAGACAGGTAAGTTACAGTGTTTTTTTTTTTTATGTTGTTCTTCCCCTGGGTCTCCGATTATTATACTCTGGGGTCTGAAAAGACTCCAGAGTATAATAATTGTTAATGGGTGTCCACAACGGGGCATAATAGTGGGTGAAGGCGCCACAATGGGGGATAATACTGTGTGTAGGGGCCACAATGGGGGATAATACTGTGTGCAGGGGCCACTATGGGGGATAATACTGTGTGTAGGGGCCACAATGGGGGATAATACTGTGTGCAGGGGCCACTATGGGGGATAATACTGTGTGTAGGGGCCACAATGGGGGATAATACTGTGTGCAGGGGCCACTATGGGGGATAATACTGTGTGCAGGGGCCACTATGGGGGATAATACTGTGTGCAGGGGCCACTATGGGGGATAATACTGTGTGCAGGGGTCACTATGGGACATAATACTGTGTGCAGGGGCCACTATGGGGGATAATACTGTGTGCAGGGGCCACTATGGGACATAATACTGTGTGCAGGGGCCACTATGGGGGATAATACTGTGTGTAGGGGCCACAATGGGGGATAATACTGTGTGCAGGGGCCACTATGGGGGATAATACTGTGTGCAGGGGCCACTATGGGGGATAATACTGTGTGCAGGGGCCACTATGGGGGATAATACTGTGTGCAGGGGTCACTATGGGACATAATACTGTGTGCAGGGGCCACTATGGGGGATAATACTGTGTGCAGGGGCCACTATGGGACATAATACTGTGTGCAGGGGCCACAATGGGGGATAATACTGTGTGCAGGGGCCACTATGGGGGATAATACTGTGTGCAGGGGCCACTATGGGGGATAATACTGTGTGCAGGGGCCACTATGGGGGATAATACTGTGTGCAGGGGTCACTATGGGACATAATACTGTGTGCAGGGGTCACTATGGGACATAATACTGTGTGCAGGGGCCACTATGGGGCATAATAATGTGTACAGGGGCCACTATGGGACATAATACTGTGTGCAGGGGCCACTATGGGACGTAATACTGTGTGCAGGGGCCACTATGGGGCGTAATAATGTGTGCAGGGGCCACTATGGGGCGTAATAATGTGTGCAGGGGCCACTATGGGACGTAATACTGTGTGCAGGGGCCACTATGGGGCGTAATAATGTGTGCAGAGGCCACTATGGGGCGTAATAATGTGTGCAGGGGCCACTATGGGGCATAATAATGTGTGCAGGGGCCACTATGGGGCGTAATAATGTGTGCAGGGGCCACTATGGGGCGTAATAATGTGTGCAGGGGCCACTATGGGGCGTAATAATGTGTGCAGGGGCCACTATGGGGCGTAATAGTGTGTGCAGGAATGCGGGGAGTAGGGTCGGTCGGGGTTTTCGGCGTCGATCGGGGTTTTCGACGTCAGCTGGGGGGGGGGGGCCCATGTCAAAGGTTCGCCACGGGGCCCTGCCATTCCTAGTTACGCCACTGGTCGCATACTATATTACATGTCCCATAGATACTCTGTAACCTGGAGTAACACATCGGCTACTTTGTATCCCGGTAAATGACATGGCTTCACTACTGTTATGGATTTATGGTCGCATACTATATTACATGTCCCATAGATACTCTGTAACCTGGAGTAACACATCGGCTACTTTGTATCTCGGTACATGACATGGCTTCACTACTGTTCTGGATTTATGGTCACATACTATATTACATGTCCCATAGATACTCTGTAACCTGGAGTAACACATCGGCTACTTTGTATCCCGGTAAATGACATGGCTTCACTACTGTTCTGGATTTATGGTCACATACTATATTACATGTCCCATAGATACTCTGTAACCTGGAGTAACACATCGGCTACTTTGTATCCCAGTAAATGACATGGCTTCACTACTGTTCTGGATTTATGGTCACATACTATATTACATGTCCCATAGATACTCTGTAATCTGGAGTAACACATCGGCTACTTTGTATCCCAGTACATGACATGGCTTCACTACTGTTCTGGATTTATGGTCACATACTATATTACACTGCTCCTGCAGCCGCTTATCTCAGGTCCCAGGTCTGTTATCTCTCTATGTAACACTCAGCTAACCCTCAGTCCATTGTGTACAAGCATCTGCATATTATCTGATCTGCTCCAGGCAGTGCTGACACACTGGAGGGGGAAGCACCTTTACTCCACATTGGCAGTTTGCTGATATTACACATGGCGGGAAAAAGAAAATCTAATTTGTCACAAACACCGAGATCTATGAAGGGGCCAGAAGTCACAGAGGTCTCCTCAAGCAGAGCTGACAGGGGATCATCGGTGCCCACAACACGCTCATTATATGGAGGCCCAGCGAGCTGCTGAGATACCGGAACAATCACAGGCACAGCGCGAGGAATGAATTCAGCAGCAGGACAGCATGAGAGCCGCCGGAACACCGGAGCAGGCGAACCACCGACGGCAGCAATATGCTGAATATAGGCGGATCATCGACCCCGACAACACGCAGACGAAGTTGTGGGCAGAGGCTAGTAGTATATATATATAGTATATATATAGTATATATAGTGGTGTATATAGTATATGAGCTCAAAACTGACTAACTAACTGAAGTGTGAGCTCAGCGTTCCAGGGCGGTATTAGTGGCGAGCATACAGAGCGGCGGCGCAGAGGTCCGGGACCCTCCTGTAGTGATTGAGGCCTCCTGTTACACCCCCGCCTGCTGACACCCCACAGATGTCTACAGAAGTGGTTCTAGTAACACTTATACAAGTAGCGCCCCCGACAGAGCGGAGAGGGCTCAGCAGTAAGGCTGTGGTGACGTCTCTGATTATTTTGTCCTTCCTCTGATGCGTCAGAACAATAATCCCCCCCAAAAAAAAAAAAACGGCTCCTGTCTGCTGAGCGTCCGCCGTCTCTGGGTCAGGATTTGGTCAGTAATCCATCAGTAATGAGATACCGAAAATAAACAGGATCCAAAACAGAGACGGCACGTGAACGGGATGATTGCAGGTCTCTGGATTCTGTGCTCACTCCAGGTTTTGGCCACCAAATCATTAGCCAGTTCTACCCCAGAGATCGGGAATACGGATTCAGTGCGAATCGAAGATTTCCTAAAATTTGAATCAAATTCCACTTTGTCAACTTCGATTTGCTGATCTCTAATTATGACATACATGAAATATATTCTAATAATCACCCCCCACCCCCACCCCAGAGGCCAGGAACGTCACCATCCTGTGCAGAGCATCGCATCCCCTACAGGTGTATAACACTGAGCTATCTGTATATAACACCACCACCCCTCCCCCCTCCCCGCCCCCACTGACTCTTATCTCTGTGATCAGAACAAGACATCACTGATCCGGCCACAACAGGAAGAAGAAATCACCAGACGCTAAACCCAAAATCTCCAGATCACACAAAGAAGAATGAGTCACAGATAATGGCGGCACCACAAGTACTGTACAGTAATACAACATGTCACCGGCAATAAACCTATCTAATCCTGCAACGTACTGTGACATCACTGTGTGTATTATCCTGTACTGTGACATCACTGTGTGTTTTATCCTGTACTGTGACATCACTGTGTGTATTATCCTGTACTGTGACATCACTGTGTGTATTATCTCTGTACTGTGACATCACTGTGTGTATTATCTCTGTACTGTGACATCACTGTGTGTATTATCCCTGTACTGTGACATCACTGTGTGTATTATCTCTGTACTGTGACATCACTGTGTGTATTATCCTGTACTGTGACATCACTGTGTGTATTATCCTGTACTGTGACATCACTGTGTGTATTATCCTGTACTGTGACATCACTGTGTGTATTATCCTGTACTGTGACATCACTGTGTGTATTATCCTGTACTGTGACATCACTGTGTGTATTATCCTGTACTGTGACATCACTGTGTGTATTATCTCTGTACTGTGACATCACTGTGTGTATTATCCTGTACTGTGACATCACTGTGTGTATTATCTCTGTACTGTGACGTCACTGTGTGTATTATCCCTGTACTGTGACATCACTGCGTGTATTATCCTGTACTGTGACGTCACTGTGTGTATTATCTCTGTACTGTGACATCACTGTGTGTATTATCCTGTACTGTGACATCACTGCGTGTATTATCCTGTACTGTGACGTCACTGCGTGTATTATCCCTGTACTGTGACATCACTGTGTGTATTATCTCTGTACTGTGACATCACTGTGTGTATTATCCTGTACTGTGACATCACTGTGTGTATTATCCTGTACTGTGACATCACTGTGTGTATTATCCTGTACTGTGACATCACTGTGTGTATTATCCTGTACTGTGACATCACTGTGTGTATTATCCTGTACTGTGACATCACTGTGTGTATTATCCTGTACTGTGACATCACTGTGTGTATTATCCTGTACTGTGACATCACTGTGTGTATTATCTCTGTACTGTGACATCACTGTGTGTATTATCCCTGTACTGTGACATCACTGTGTGTATTATCCTGTACTGTGACATCACTGTGTGTATTATCTCTGTACTGTGACATCACTGTGTGTATTATCCTGTACTGTGACATCACTGTGTGTATTATCCTGTACTGTGACATCACTGTGTGTATTATCTCTGTACTGTGACATCACTGTGTGTATTACCCCTGTACTGTGACATCACTGTGTGTATTATCCTGTACTGTGACATCACTGTGTGTATTATCCCTGTACTGTGACATCACTGTGTGTATTATCCTGTACTGTGACATCACTGTGTGTATTATCCTGTACTGTGACATCACTGTGTGTATTATCCTGTACTGTGACATCACTGTGTGTATTATCCTGTACTGTGACATCACTGTGTGTATTATCTCTGTACTGTGACATCACTGTGTGTATTATCTCTGTACTGTGACATCACTGTGTGTATTATCTCTGTACTGTGACATCACTGTGTGTATTATCCTGTACTGTGACATCACTGTGTGTATTATCCTGTACTGTGACATCACTGTGTGTATTATCTCTGTACTGTGACATCACTGTGTGTATTATCCTGTACTATGACATCACTGTGTGTATTATCCCTGTACTGTGACATCACTGTGTATATTATCCCTGTATTGTGACATCACTGTGTGTATTATCCCTGTACTGTGACATCACGGTGTGTATTATCCCTGTACTGTGACATCACTGTGTGTATTATCTCTGTACTGTGACATCACTGTGTGTATTATCCTGTACTGTGACATCACTGTGTGTATTATCTCTGTACTGTGACATCACTGTGTGTATTATCTCTGTACTGTGACATCACTGTGTGTATTATCCTGTACTGTGACATCACTGTGTGTATTATTCCTCTCCATGTCTAGTATACAGTATGTGATTCCATCTACCAATTTGATGTATCTAATCCTATAGATTGTGGCTCCTGGGCAGTGTATCTAATCTCCTTGTTGCCCCCAGTATTATTCCTCCATTAGTGGCAGTTTGTGATGCTTGTGCAGCGTTTCCTGTGCGGCGGTTTCGGGGGGGGGGGGGGGGGGTGTCGTCTTCGTCTTGTTCTTCCTTCCCTTTCTTAACTGTCAGTCACCACGGTGAGATTAAGGAGCTTTCTGTCCGGAGCGGCGCAGGCCAGGGCTTGGTAAGCGGCTTTATGTGGACGCGAGTGGGGGGCGAGTGTGATGTGACGGTTTAGGTCAGACGCTGCTCACTGCCTGGAGTTGTGGGACTACAAGTCTCAGCATCCCCTGGAGACACATCACATGGAGCACATGCCAGAATAAGTTTTATTTAGCTTATTTATATATTGCCATCATACTCCGCAGCACTGTACACACATTGTCACTGTCCCATATGGGGCTCACAATCTATATTCACTATCAGGGTGTCTTAGCGTGTGAGAGAAAACTGAAAAAAAACGCCAAACACGGGGAGAACATACAAACTACACAGATGTTGTCCTTAGGACCCCGATAATCACTCCCATTGTGTTGTGAAGACCTGGCCCACCATGATGGGAGTATATATATATATATATATATATATATAGATATATATATATATAGTGGTATCTGCTGTCACCACTTGCCCTTTTGTGATAATTGTTCTATACTTTCAGGGCTGCATTATGCCTTCTACTCCAGTCACACCAAGAGCTGCTGTTATACCATATCTTATACTCCAGTCACACCCAGAGCTGCTGCTATACCATATCTTATACTCCAGTCACACCCAGAGCTGCTGCTATACCACATCTTATACTCCAGTCACACCCAGAGCTGCTGTTATACCACATCTTATACTCCAGTCACAGCCAGAGCTGCTGTTATACCATATCTTATACTCCAGTCACAGCCAGAGCTGCTTTTATACCATATCTTATACTGCAGTCACAGCCAGAGCTGCTGCTATACCATATCTTATACTCCAGTCACAGCCAGAGCTGCTGCTATACCATATCTTATACTCCAGTCACACCCAGAGCTGCTGCTATACCATATCTTATACTCCAGTCACAGCCAGAGCTGCTGCTATACCACATCTTATACTCCAGTCACAGCCAGAGCTGCTGCTATACCATATCTTATACTCCAGTCACAGCCAGAGCTGCTGTTATACCATATCTTATACTCCAGTCACAGCCAGAGCTGCTTTTATACCATATCTTATACTGCAGTCACAGCCAGAGCTGCGGTCACAATTCGTTTGTTAATCGAGTGTCTGTACAGAGCGGGCTCTGCTGTGCGGCAGAGGGGGGGGGGGGCACTGCTGCTCCTCCTGTCAGACATTCTATGTTGCTCGGTCACTCGCATTGTATTCACTGTTGCTACACAGTAGATTTCCTGGCTCTTAGTATCTCGGATCGGGATGTTCAGGCCGCGCTCGCTAATTCTCACTTATGGCCGTCATCCACTTAAAGGATCAACCCGAGCTAAGAAAAGAGCAGGGAAAAGTCAGAGCTCACGAGGCAGCGGCGCAGGTGCCACCCTCACCCACCGTGCCCAGGGCAACCAGCCCCCCAAAGAAGCAGAGAACAATGGGGAGACCTAAGGGAGGTCAGAGGCCAGGTCAGTGCAGAGGTCAGAGGCCAGGACAGAGCGGAGGTCAGAGGCCAGGACAGAGCGGAGGTCAGAGGCCAGGACAGAGGGGAGGTCAGAGGCCAGGACAGAGCGGAGGTCAGAGGCCAGGACAGAGCGGAGGTCAGAGGCCAGGACAGAGCGGAGGTCAGAGGCCAGGACAGAGCGGAGGTCAGAGGCCAGGACAGAGCGGAGGTCAGAGGCCAGGACAGAGCGGAGGTCAGAGGCCAGGACAGAGCGGAGGTCAGAGGCCAGGACAGAGCGGAGGTCAGAGGCCAGGACAGAGTGGAAGTCAGAGGCCAGGACAGAGCGGAGGTCAGAGGCCAGGACAGAGCGGAGGTCAGAGGCCAGGACAGAGTGGAGGTCAGAGGCCAGGTCAGAGGCCAGGACAGAGCAGAGGTCAGAGGCCAGGACAGAGTGGAAGTCAGAGGCCAGGACAGAGCGGAGGTCAGAGGCCAGGACAGAGTGGAAGTCAGAGGCCAGGACAGAGCGGAGGTCAGAGGCCAGGACAGAGTGGAGGTCAGAGGCCAGGTCAGAGGCCAGGACAGAGCAGAGGTCAGAGGCCAGGACAGAGCGGAGGTCAGAGGCCAGGACAGAGCGGAGGTCAGAGGCCAGGACAGAGTGGAGGTCAGAGGCCAGGTCAGAGGCCAGGACAGAGCGGAGGTCAGAGGCCAGGACAGAGCGGAGGTCAGAGGCCAGGACAGAGCGGAGGTCAGAGGCCAGGACAGAGCGGAGGTCAGAGGCCAGGACAGAGCGGAGTTCAGGTCCTTCATGAGCCACTCCTGGTTTGTATGCTATGAATGTCTATCATGGAGTGCCCCTTTAAGGCCCCGGAGTCTCCAGTAGATGACGGCCTAGTGATGTGACAGAATTCGGTGGATAGTGGTGACCGCTTCAGGTAAATTGCCCCATATAAGAACAATTCAGCAGGACACTGGGAATCCTGGGGGTGGGTATAAGTATTTGCCCCCTCATACCTGTACACACCTCTCCAGCCCGCTCATGGACCGCAGTGACACGGGGCTCGTGGTGAGGACGACGTCCGGCTGCCGCCTCACTATTATACGTCACCACAGTCTCGTGCAAAAGTCTCCACCGCTGATCTGTGCCTCAGTATATAGGGGAGCCATAGTGATCTGTATATCAGTATATAGGGGAGCCATAGTGATCTGTGCCTCAGTATATAGGGGAGCCATAGTGATCTGTGCCTCATTATATAGGGGAGCCATAGTGATCTGTGCCTCAGTATATAGGGGAGCCATAGTGATCTGTGCCTCAGTATATAGGGGAGCCATAGTGATCTGTGCCTGAGTATATAGGGGAGCCATAGTGATCTGTATATCAGTATATAGGGGAGCCATAGTGATCTGTGCCTCAGTATATAGGGGAGCCATAGTGATCTGTGCCTCATTATATAGGGGAGCCATAGTGATCTGTGCCTCAGTGTATAGGGGAGCCATAGTGATCTGTGCCTCATTATATAGGGGAGCCATAGTGATCTGTGCCTCAGTATATAGGGGAGCCATAGTGATCTGTATATCAGTATATAGGGGAGCCATAGTGATCTGTATATCAGTATATAGGGGAGCCATAGTGATCTGTGCCTGAGTATATAGGGGAGCCATAGTGATCTGTGCCTCAGTATATAGGGGAGCCATAGTGATCTGTATATCAGTATATAGGGGAGCCATAGTGATCTGTATATCAGTATATAGGGGGGCCATAGTGATCTGTGCCTCAGTATATAGGGGAGCCATAGTGATCTGTGCCTGAGTATATAGGGGAGCCATAGTGATCTGTGCCTGAGTATATAGGGGAGCCATAGTGATCTGTGCCTGAGTATATAGGGGAGCCATAGTGATCTGTATATCAGTATATAGGGGAGCCATAGTGATCTGTATATCAGTATATAGGGGAGCCATAGTGATCTGTGCCTGAGTATATAGGGGAGCCATAGTGATCTGTATATCAGTATATAGGGGAGCCATAGTGATCTGTATATCAGTATATAGGGGAGCCATAGTGATCTGTGCCTCAGTATATAGGGGAGCCATAGTGATCTGTATATCAGTATATAGGGGAGCCATAGTGATCTGTGCCTGAGTATATAGGGGAGCCATAGTGATCTGTATATCAGTATATAGGGGAGCCATAGTGATCTGTGCCTCAGTATATAGGGGAGCCATAGTGATCTGTATATCAGTATATAGGGGAGCCATAGTGATCTGTATATCAGTATATAGGGGAGCCATAGTGATCTGTGCCTCAGTATATAGGGGAGCCATAGTGATCTGTATATCAGTATATAGGGGAGCCATAGTGATCTGTATATCAGTATATAGGGGAGCCATAGTGATCTGTATATCAGTATATAGGGGAGCCATAGTGATCTGTGCCTCAGTATATAGGGGAGCCATAGTGATCTGTATATCAGTATATAGGGGAGCCATAGTGATCTGTATATCAGTATATAGGGGAGCCATAGTGATCTGTATATCAGTATATAGGGGAGCCATAGTGATCTGTGCCTGAGTATATAGGGGAGCCATAGTGATCTGTGCCTCAGTATATAGGGGAGCCATAGTGATCTGTATATCAGTATATAGGGGAGCCATAGTGATCTGTGCCTGAGTATATAGGGGAGCCATAGTGATCTGTGCCTCAGTATATAGGGGAGCCATAGTGATCTGTGCCTCAGTATATAGGGGAGCCATAGTGATCTGTATATCAGTATATAGGGGAGCCATAGTGATCTGTGCCTCAGTATATAGGGGAGCCATAGTGATCTGTATATCAGTATATAGGGGAGCCATAGTGATCTGTGCCTGAGTATATAGTGGAGCCATAGTGATCTGTATATCAGTATATAGGGGAGCCATAGTGATCTGTGCCTGAGTATATAGGGGAGCCATAGTGATCTGTGCCTCAGTGTATAGGGGAGCCATAGTGATCTGTATATCAGTATATAGGGGAGCCATAGTGATCTGTATATCAGTATATAGGGGAGCCATAGTGATCTGTGCCTGAGTATATAGGGGAGCCATAGTGATCTGTGCCTCAGTATATAGGGGAGCCATAGTGATCTGTATATCAGTATATAGGGGAGCCATAGTGATCTGTGCCTCAGTATATAGGGGAGCCATAGTGATCTGTGCCTCAGTATATAGGGGAGCCATAGTGATCTGTGCCTCAGTATATAGGGGAGCCATAGTGATCTGTATATCAGTATATAGGGGAGCCATAGTGATCTGTATATCAGTATATAGGGGAGCCATAGTGATCTGTGCCTCAGTATATAGGGGAGCCATAGTGATCTGTGCCTGAGTATATAGGGGAGCCATAGTGATCTGTGCCTCAGTATATAGGGGAGCCATAGTGATCTGTATATCAGTATATAGGGGAGCCATAGTGATCTGTGCCTCAGTATATAGGGGAGCCATAGTGATCTGTATATCAGTATATAGGGGAGCCATAGTGATCTGTATATCAGTATATAGGGGAGCCATAGTGATCTGTGCCTGAGTATATAGGGGAGCCATAGTGATCTGTGCCTCAGTGTATAGGGGAGCCATAGTGATCTGTATATCAGTATATAGGGGAGCCATAGTGATCTGTATATCAGTATATAGGGGAGCCATAGTGATCTGTGCCTGAGTATATAGGGGAGCCATAGTGATCTGTGCCTCAGTGTATAGGGGAGCCATAGTGATCTGTATATCAGTATATAGGGGAGCCATAGTGATCTGTGCCTGAGTATATAGGGGAGCCATAGTGATCTGTGCCTCAGTATATAGGGGAGCCATAGTGATCTGTATATCAGTATATAGGGGAGCCATAGTGATCTGTGCCTCAGTATATAGGGGAGCCATAGTGATCTGTGCCTCAGTGTATAGGGGAGCCATAGTGATCTGTATATCAGTATATAGGGGAGCCATAGTGATCTGTATATCAGTATATAGGGGAGCCATAGTGATCTGTGCCTCAGTATATAGGGGAGCCATAGTGATCTGTATATCAGTATATAGGGGAGCCATAGTGATCTGTGCCTGAGTATATAGGGGAGCCATAGTGATCTGTGCCTCAGTATATAGGGGAGCCATAGTGATCTGTATATCAGTATATAGGGGAGCCATAGTGATCTGTGCCTCAGTATATAGGGGAGCCATAGTGATCTGTGCCTCAGTATATAGGGGAGCCATAGTGATCTGTGCCTCAGTATATAGGGGAGCCATAGTGATCTGTATATCAGTATATAGGGGAGCCATAGTGATCTGTGCCTCAGTATATAGGGGAGCCATAGTGATCTGTGCCTCAGTATATAGGGGAGCCATAGTGATCTGTATATCAGTATATAGGGGAGCCATAGTGATCTGTATATCAGTATATAGGGGAGCCATAGTGATCTGTATATCAGTATATAGGGGAGCCATAGTGATCTGTGCCTCAGTATATAGGGGAGCCATAGTGATCTGTATATCAGTATATAGGGGAGCCATAGTGATCTGTGTATATTACATATATATATTTTGTTGATCTGTTTCTCATATACTTCCCCCCACAGATCACTATGACGGAGAAGGAGGACGTCGTCCATGACTTGGAGGATGAAGATGATTTGGATGGAAAACTGAACTACAAACCTCCGCCCCAGAAATCACTGCAGGAAATCCAAGAGCTGGACAAGGACGATGAGAGTTTAGCAAAGTACAAGAAGTCTCTGCTGGGGGAAGTGCCGGTGGTGACAGGTGAGGAGGCCGCAGTGTCGCCCCCACCCCACATCAGAGTCTCCCTTTATGACTTGGGTTCAGGCAGTTCTGCATATTCCAGGGTCACCTCACAGGCCGCAGACACAGAGTGACAACCCCTGACGCTCACCTTTACTGTGCTCAGGGGAGTTGTCATCCATCTTTCTACACACCCTGAACAACATATAACTATATACTTAGGCTCTACCTACTGATATCATTGTGTGTCAGTCTTCACTGTATGTCTAGAATTTAATTCCTGAATCAGGCAGCTCTGGATGAGTGAATTATAATTGTACTCTCTATCAGCTCATCTATGACAAGTTTATCGCCATCACTGCAGTCAGGGCTCATGTCGTAGAGGCAGCGGGTGTGCGATGGGAGGTCTATAGAGGAAGTGGTTGTGGAGAGCGCAATGAGCTGCAGCGGCAATCCGGAAATGTGAAAAAATAGCAGATGGAAAGTTTCACAATAGTTCCTGTAACCAGCAGATGCCACAGAGCTGAACTCCCGACTGCAGCCGGCCAGGGAAGCAAAGTGAGAGCAAAGATCAGCACAACGGAGGCAAAAATACCTGCAACCCCTCCATGACTGCGCCCCAATCTACAATACTATAGTTATATTGTCATCAATCCATATACTGAGACAACATGTCCATGAGATCCACCCCTTATATACAGTACAGCTATTACTACTGACAACCAGCTGTATATATCATGTCTGAGAGGTAGTCACAGCCCCGCCCCCTGTATATATCATGTCTGAGAGGTAGTCACAGCCCCGCCCCCTGTATATATCATGTCTGAGAGGTTGTCACAGCCCCGCCCCCTGTATATATCATGTCTGAGAGGTTGTCACAGCCCCGCCCCCTCTATATATCATGTCTGAGAGGTAGTCACAGCCCCGCCCCCTGTATATACCATGTCTGAGAGGTAGTCACAGCCCCGCCCCCTGTATATATCATGTCTGAGAGGTAGTCACAGCTCCGCCCCCTGTATATACCATGTCTGAGAGGTAGTCACAGCCCCGCCCCCTGTTACTGACAACCAGCTGTATATATCATGTCTGAGAGGTAGTCACAGCCCCGCCCCCTGTTACTGACAACCAGCTGTATATATCATGTCTGAGAGGTAGTCACAGCCCCGCCCCGTTACTGACATCACTGATATACTGACATTGTATCTTCTATTTTAATGCTTTTCAGATCCTTCAACTCCAAATGTGGTTGTAACACGTCTGACATTAGTGTGTGACGCGGCTCCCAGACCAATTACAATGGATCTCACTGGTAGGTGACAATGGAGCAGCTTGGTTTTCTCTAATGCAATAAAATTCTGTTAAAGAGCAGAAGTCACAGCAGCACAGAGTATTTTAGTGAATGGTTATCAATATGTTGCTGAAAAAGCATCAAACTCTGTCATTCATGAACTTATCATCTGTAATGTCTCTTGTCTCAGGAGACCTGACAAACCTGAAGAAAGAAACATTCGCATTAAAGGAAGGAGTAGAATACAGAGTGAAGATCTGCTTCAAAGTGAGAACATAATAAACTACAGAAATATATTAGACATTACTGATCCGGAGTTACATCCTGTATTATACTCCAGAGCTGCGCTCACTATTCTGCTGGTACAGTCACTGTGTACATACATTACATGACTTATCCTGTATTATACTCCAGAGCTGCGCTCACTATTCTGCTGGTACAGTCACTGTGTACATACATTACATTACTTATCCTGTATTATACTCCAGAGCTGCGCTCACTATTCTGCTGATGCAGTCACTGTGTACATACATTACATTACTTATCCTGTATTATACTCCAGAGCTGCGCTCACTATTCTGCTGGTACAGTCACTGTGTACATACATTACTTATCCTGTATTATACTCCAGAGCTGCGCTCACTATTCTTCTGGTACAGTCACTGTGTACATACATTACATTACTTATCCTGTATTATACTCCAGAGCTGCGCTCACTATTCTGCTGGTACAGTCACTGTGTACATTACATTACTTATCCTGTATTATACCTCAGAGCTGCGCTCACTATTCTGCTGGTGCAGTCACTGTGTACATACATTACATTACTTATCCTGTATTATATTCCAGAGCTGCGCTCACTATTCTGCTGGTGCAGTCACTGTGTACATACATTACATTACTTATCCTGTATTATACTCCAGAGCTGCGCTCACCATTCTGCTGGTGCAGTCACTGTGTACATACATTACATTACTTATCCTGTATTATACTCCAGAGCTGTGCTCACTATTCTGCTGGTACAGTCACTGTGTACATACATTACATTACTTATCCTGTATTATACTCCAGAGCTGCGCTCACTATTCTGCTGGTGCAGTCACTGTGTACATACATTACATTACTTATCCTGTATAATACTCCAGAGCTGCGCTCACCATTCTGCTGGTACAGTCACTGTGTACATACATTACATTACTTATCCTGTATTATACCCCAGAGCTGCGCTCACTATTCTGCTGGTGCAGTCACTGTGTACATACATTACATTACTTATCCTGTATTATACTCCAGAGCTGCGCTCACTATTCTGCTGGTACAGTCACTGTGTACATACATTACATTACTTATCCTGTATTATACCCCAGAGCTGCGCTCACTATTCTGCTGGTGCAGTTACTGTGTACATACATTACATTACTTATCCTGTATTATACTCCAGAGCTGCGCTCACTATTCTGCTGGTACAGTCACTGTGTACATACATTACATTACTTATCCTGTATTATACTCCAGAGCTGCGCTCACTATTCTGCTGGTGCAGTCACTGTGTACATACATTACTTATCCTGTATTATACTCCAGAGCTGCGCTCACTATTCTGCTGGTGCAGTCACTGTGTACATACATTACATTACTTATCCTGTATTATACTCCAGAGCAGCGCTCACTATTCTGCTGGTGCAGTCACTGTGTACATACATTACATTACTTATCCTGTATTATACTCCAGAGCTGCACTCACTATTCTGCTGGTGCAGTCACTGTGTACATACATTACATTACTTATCCTGTATTATACTCCAGAGCTGCGCTCACTATTCTGCTGGTACAATCACTGTGTACATACATTACATTACTTATCCTGTATTATACTCCAGAGCTGCGCTCACTATTCTGCTGGTGCAGTCACTGTGTACATACATTACATTACTTATCCTGTATTATACTCCAGAGCTGCGCTCACTATTCTGCTGGTGCAGTCACTGTGTACATACATTACATTACTTATCCTGTATTATACTCCAGAGCTGCGCTCACTATTCTGCCGGTACAATCACTGTGTACATACATTACATTACTTATCCTGTATTATACTCCAGAGCTGCGCTCACTATTCTGCCGATGCAGTCACTGTGTACATACATTACATTACTTATCCTGTATTATACTCCAGAGCTGCGCTCACTATTCTGCTGGTACAGTCACTGTGTACATACATTACATTACTTATCCTGTATTATACTCCAGAGCTGCGCTCACTATTCTGCCGGTACAGTCACTGTGTACATACATTACATTACTTATCATGTATTATACCCCAGAGCTGCGCTCACTATTCTGCTGGTGCAGTCACTGTGTACATACATTACATTACTTATCCTGTATTATACTCCAGAGCTGCGCTCACTATTCTGCTGGTACAGTCACTGTGTACATACATTACATTACTTATCCTGTATTATACTCCAGAGCTGCGCTCACTATTCTGCTGGTACAGTCACTGTGTACATACATTACATTACTTATCCTGTATTATACCCCAGAGCTGCGCTCACTATTCTGCTGGTGCAGTCACTGTGTACATACATTACATTACTTATCCTGTATTATACTCCAGAGCAGTGCTCACTATTCTGCTGGTGCAGTCACTGTGTACATACATTACATTACTTATCCTGTATTATACTGCAGAGCTGCGCTCACTATTCTGCTGGTGCAGTCACTGTGTACATACATTACATTACTTATCCTGTATTATACTCCAGAGCTGCGCTCACTATTCTGCTGGTACAGTCACTGTGTACATACATTACATTACTTATCCTGTATTATACTCCAGAGCTGCGCTCACTATTCTGCTGGTACAGTCACTGTGTACATACATTACATTACTTATCCTGTATTATACTCCAGAGCAGCGCTCACTATTCTGCTGGTGCAGTCACTGTGTACATACATTACATTACTTATCCTGTATTATACTCCAGAGCTGCGCTCACTATTCTGCTGGTACAGTCACTGTGTACATACATTACATTACTTATCCTGTATTATACTCCAGAGCTGCGCTCACTATTCTGCTGGTACAGTCACTGTGTACATACATTACATTACTTATCCTGTATTATACCCCAGAGCTGCGCTCACTATTCTGCTGGTGCAGTCACTGTGTACATACATTACATTACTTATCCTGTATTATACTCCAGAGCAGCGCTCACTATTCTGCTGGTGCAGTCACTGTGTACATACATTACTTATCCTGTATTATACTCCAGAGCTGCGCTCACTATTCTGCTGGTACAGTCACTGTGTACATACATTACATTACTTATCCTGTATTATACTCCAGAGCTGCGCTCACTATTCTGCTGGTGCAGTCACTGTGTACATACATTACATTACTTATCCTGTATTATACTCCAGAGCAGCGCTCACTATTCTGCTGGTGCAGTCACTGTGTACATACATTACATTACTTATCCTGTATTATACTCCAGAGCTGCGCTCACTATTCTGCTGGTGCAGTCACTGTGTACATACATTACATTACTTATCCTGTATTATACTCCAGAGCTGCGCTCACTATTCTGCTGGTGCAGTCACTGTGTACATACATTACATTACTTATCCTGTATTATACCCCAGAGCTGCGCTCACTATTCTGCTGGTGCAGTCACTGTGTACATACATTACTTATCCTGTATTATACTCCAGAGCTGCGCTCACTATTCTGCTGGTGCAGTCACTGTGTACATACATTACATTACTTATCCTGTATTATACTCCAGAGCTGCGCTCACTATTCTGCTGGTACAGTCACTGTGTACATACATTACATTACTTATCCTGTATTATACTTCAGAGCTGCGCTCACTATTCTGCCGGTGCAGTCACTGTGTACATACATTACATTACTTATCCTGTATTATACTCCAGAGCTGCGCTCACTATTCTGCTGGTGCAGTCACTGTGTACATACATTACATTACTTATCCTGTATTATACTCCGGAGCTGCGCTCACTATTCTGCTGGTACAGTCACTGTGTACATACATTACATTACTTATCCTGTATTATACTCCGGAGCTGCGCTCACTATTCTGCTGGTGCAGTCACTGTGTACATACATTACTTATCCTGTATTATACTCCAGAGCTGCGCTCACTATTCTGCTGGTGCAGTCACTGTGTACATACATTACTTATCCTGTATTATACTCCAGAGCTGCGCTCACTATTCTGCTGGTACAGTCACTGTGTACATACATTACATTACTTATCCTGTATTATACTCCAGAGCTGCGCTCACTATTCTGCTGGTACAGTCACTGTGTACATACATTACATTACTTATCCTGTATTATACTCCAGAGCTGCGCTCACTATTCTGCTGGTACAGTCACTGTGTACATACATTACATTACTTATCCTGTATTATACTCCAGAGCTGCGCTCACTATTCTGCTGGTACAGTCACTGTGTACATACATTACATTACTTATCCTGTATTATACGCCAGAGCTGCGCTCACTATTCTGCTGGTACAGTCACTGTGTACATACATTACATTACTTATCCTGTATTATACTCCAGAGCTGCGCTCACTATTCTGCTGGTACAGTCACTGTGTACATACATTACATTACTTATCCTGTATTATACTGCAGAGCTGCGCTCACTATTCTGCTGGTGCAGTCACTGTGTACATACATTACATTACTTATCCTGTATTATACCCCAGAGCTGCGCTCACTATTCTGCTGGTGCAGTCACTGTGTACATACATTACTTATCCTGTATTATACTCCAGAGCTGCGCTCACTATTCTGCTGGTGCAGTCACTGTGTACATACATTACATGACTTATCCTGTATTATACTCCAGAGCTGCGCTCACTATTCTGCTGGTACAGTCACTGTGTACATACATTACATTACTTATCCTGTATTATACTCCAGAGCTGCGCTCACTATTCTGCTGATGCAGTCACTGTGTACATACATTACATTACTTATCCTGTATTATACTCCAGAGCTGCGCTCACTATTCTGCTGGTACAGTCACTGTGTACATACATTACTTATCCTGTATTATACTCCAGAGCTGCGCTCACTATTCTTCTGGTACAGTCACTGTGTACATACATTACATTACTTATCCTGTATTATACTCCAGAGCTGCGCTCACTATTCTGCTGGTACAGTCACTGTGTACATTACATTACTTATCCTGTATTATACCTCAGAGCTGCGCTCACTATTCTGCTGGTGCAGTCACTGTGTACATACATTACATTACTTATCCTGTATTATATTCCAGAGCTGCGCTCACTATTCTGCTGGTGCAGTCACTGTGTACATACATTACATTACTTATCCTGTATAATACTCCAGAGCTACGCTCACCATTCTGCTGGTACAGTCACTGTGTACATACATTACATTACTTATCCTGTATTATACCCCAGAGCTGCGCTCACTATTCTGCTGGTGCAGTCACTGTGTACATACATTACATTACTTATCCTGTATTATACTCCAGAGCTGCGCTCACTATTCTGCTGGTACAGTCACTGTGTACATACATTACATTACTTATCCTGTATTATACCCCAGAGCTGCGCTCACTATTCTGCTGGTGCAGTTACTGTGTACATACATTACATTACTTATCCTGTATTATACTCCAGAGCTGCGCTCACTATTCTGCTGGTACAGTCACTGTGTACATACATTACATTACTTATTCTGTATTATACTCCAGAGCTGCGCTCACTATTCTGCTGGTGCAGTCACTGTGTACATACATTACTTATCCTGTATTATACTCCAGAGCTGCGCTCACTATTCTGCTGGTGCAGTCACTGTGTACATACATTACATTACTTATCCTGTATTATACTCCAGAGCAGCGCTCACTATTCTGCTGGTGCAGTCACTGTGTACATACATTACATTACTTATCCTGTATTATACTCCAGAGCTGCACTCACTATTCTGCTGGTGCAGTCACTGTGTACATACATTACATTACTTATCCTGTATTATACTCCAGAGCTGCGCTCACTATTCTGCTGGTACAATCACTGTGTACATACATTACATTACTTATCCTGTATTATACTCCAGAGCTGCGCTCACTATTCTGCTGGTGCAGTCACTGTGTACATACATTACATTACTTATCCTGTATTATACTCCAGAGCTGCGCTCACTATTCTGCTGGTGCAGTCACTGTGTACATACATTACATTACTTATCCTGTATTATACTCCAGAGCTGCGCTCACTATTCTGCTGGTACAATCACTGTGTACATACATTACATTACTTATCCTGTATTATACTCCAGAGCTGCGCTCACTATTCTGCCGATGCAGTCACTGTGTACATACATTACATTACTTATCCTGTATTATACTCCAGAGCTGCGCTCACTATTCTGCTGGTACAGTCACTGTGTACATACATTACATTACTTATCCTGTATTATACTCCAGAGCTGCGCTCACTATTCTGCTGGTACAGTCACTGTGTACATACATTACATTACTTATCCTGTATTATACTCCAGAGCTGCGCTCACTATTCTGCCGGTACAGTCACTGTGTACATACATTACATTACTTATCATGTATTATACCCCAGAGCTGCGCTCACTATTCTGCTGGTGCAGTCACTGTGTACATACATTACATTACTTATCCTGTATTATACTCCAGAGCTGCGCTCACTATTCTGGTTCTTCTTTCCTCAGGTATACAGAGATATTGTCTCGGGGCTGAAGTATGTGCAGCACACGTACCGGGCCGGGGTGAAAGGTAATCTGAACATGTCTTAGTTATTTGGGCAGTTCGGGGTCTGGAGGGGTCCGCTATTATTACACTAGTGTCGCACACACACCTGTAGATCAGCTGGGGCGGGCAGGTATCTGCTCATCCTCTCTCCTTGTGGTCGCCGCCCCCGCATATATCTGGATGTTTCGTGCACTGCTGCCCCCTGACTGTGACTGTGGGTGTAGCAGTGTTCTGTGCTCAGTTGCGCCCTTGTGGTGCCCCAGTATAATAAGGATAAGTTTCTTCCATATATTAGTGATACCCCAGAGTGGCGCAGTAAAGTCACCCTCGGAGCGCCCCCATATAGTAAGGATGACGCGGAGTCCCCAGGTGAATGGCGGAGAGCTGCCTCATTGTTCTCAGCTGTATCGGGGTCCTGAGGGTGCAGATATTGTCCTCAGGACATATAGCATGTTGAGCTTGACTCAGGCTGGGCGGGGGGTTGTGTTACTTGTTACCTTCTCTCTTCCTGACGACTTCTCCCATTTCTTCCGTCCAGTCGCTAAGGCCACGTTTATGGTGGGCAGCTACGGCCCCCGCCCTGAAGAATACGAGTTCCTGACCCCTATAGAAGAATCTCCAAAGGGAATTTTGGCTCGAGGAAGCTATCACAACAAGTCATTCTTCACCGACGACGACAACCACAACCATCTGACCTGGGAGTGGTGTCTGTCCATCCGCAAGGAGTGGAACGAATGAAACGCCGCCCTGCGACCTGATACCGAAACAAAGGCCACATCATTACTCCTGGGAAACCGTCAGCAAGAATGATCCGAGCAATGACCTGATACCCTGCCCAAATCTCTGGGTCTCCTGTCTGACCACTAGGGGGCGAGCTGTGAGCAGTTCCTAGCTCTGAGAGTCTATACAACTGGATGTAGCTTGCCCCCTAGTGGTGGGGCAGTGATATTACAGATCTGTTAGTGGGCAGGGTATTAGATCTTGCGAGTCTTGCGGGTTGTGTGAGATTTCTGCTCTGAATCCTTTCTGCTGTGTGTTTCTCAGGATATAACGTGTAGCCAGAGACGCCCTTTACAATGTGTCCTGCAATTGTCTGCACCCCCTCCCCGGCTTCTAGCATCCCCTGATATCCCCGCTTGTGTTACAGTCAGAGCGCCACCTAGAGGAGACCTGCCAGCCTGCCCCTCCAGCACTCACTATTGGCCTTATAGATGGCGTCTCCTGTGTGCGCAGCGACCGCCCCAATGTGAACGGCGTCCGGAGTAATAAATACCGAACAACAATGTAATAAAACCGGAAGCCAAAGATGTTACAGTAAACACGGCGAGCTACAAAGTATCTGCTGCTCGCTCAGGGCGATATATCACGTGTCTAAGGCTTCCGCTTGTGTATCACCTGCAGGGCTGAGCTGTACGGCGCCCTCTATGGTGATGTAGTATATATATATATATACACAGTATATACAGGACGAGTATACCACATGGAGAATGTCATAGTAATAAAGTCAGTAAGTGTCAAAAAGAATCTGTAAGAATATCTAATACCAGTCTGTACCAGTCACTACAGCGATGTCACCAGTCTGTACCAGTCACTACACCAATGTCACCAGTCTGTACCAGTCACTACAGCGATGTCACCAGTCTGTACCAGTCACTACACCAATGTCACCAGTCTGTACCAGTCACTACAGCGATGTCACCAGTCTGTACCAGTCACTACACCAATGTCATCAGTCTGTACCAGTCACTACACCGATGTCACCAGTCTGTACCAGTCACTACAGCGATGTCACCAGTCTGTACCAGTCACTACAGCGATGTCTCCAGTCTGTACCAGTCACTACGCCGATGTCTCCAGTCTGTACCAGTCACTACGCCGATGTCTCCAGTCTGTACCAGTCACTACGCCGATGTCTCCAGTCTGTACCAGTCACTACGCCGATGTCTCCAGTCTGTACCAGTCACTACGCCGATGTCACCAGTCTGTACCAGTCACTACGCCGATGTCTCCGGTCTGTACCAGTCACTACACCGATGTCTCCGGTCTGTACCAGTCACTACAGCGATGTCTCCAGTCTGTACCAGTCACTACACCGATGTCACCAGTCTGTACCAGTCACTACACCGATGTCTCCAGTCTGTACCAGTCACTACACCAATGTCACCAGTCTGTACCAGTCACTACACCGATGTCACCAGTCTGTACCAGTCACTACAGCGATGTCACCAGTCTGTACCAGTCACTACAGCGATGTCACCAGTCTGTACCAGTCACTACAGCGATGTCACCAGTCTGTACCAGTCACTACAGCGGTCACCAGTCTGTACCAGTCACTACACCGCTGTCTCCAGTCTGTACCAGTCACTTCACCGATGTCACCAGTCTGTACCAGTCACTACCCCGATGTCTCCAGTCTGTACCAGTCACTACACCGATGTCTCCAGTCTGTACCAGTCACTACACCGATGTCTCCAGTCTGTACCAGTCACTACACCGATGTCACCAGTCTGTACCAGTCACTACACCGATGTTTCCAGTCTGTACCAGTCACTACACCAATGTCACCAGTCACTACCCCGATGTCACCAGTCTGTACCAGTCACTACGCCGATGTCACCAGTCTGTACCAGTCACTACAGCGATGTCTCCAGTCTGTACCAGTCACTACGCCGATGTCTCCAGTGTGTACCAGTCACTACGCCGATGTCTCCAGTGTGTACCAGTCACTACGCCGATGTCTCCAGTGTGTACCAGTCACTACGCCGATGTCTCCAGTCTGTACCAGTCACTACGCCGATGTCTCCAGTCTGTACCAGTCACTACGCCGATGTCTCCAGTCTGTACCAGTCACTACGCCGATGTCACCAGTCTGTACCAGTCACTACGCCGATGTCTCCAGTCTGTACCAGTCACTACGCCGATGTCTCCAGTCTGTACCAGTCACTACGCCGATGTCTCCAGTCTGTACCAGTCACTACGCCGATGTCTCCAGTCTGTACCAGTCACTACGCCGATGTCTCCAGTCTGTACCAGTCACTACAGCGATGTCTCCAGTCTGTACCAGTCACTACACCGATGTCACCAGTCTGTACCAGTCACTACACCGATGTCTCCAGTCTGTACCAGTCACTACAGCGATGTCTCCAGTCTGTACCAGTCACTACACCGATGTCTCCAGTCTGTACCAGTCACTACACCGATGTCTCCAGTCTGTACCAGTCACTACACCGATGTCTCCAGTCTGTACCAGTCACTACACCGATGTCTCCAGTGTGTACCAGTCACTACACCGATGTCACCAGTCTGTACCAGTCACTACAGCGATGTCTCCAGTGTGTACCAGTCACTACACCGATGTCTCCAGTCTGTACCAGTCACTACACCGATGTCACCAGTCTGTACCAGTCACTACACCGATGTCTCCAGTCTGTACCAGTCACTACACCGATGTCTCCAGTCTGTACCAGTCACTACACCGCTGTCTCCAGTCTGTACCAGTCACTACACCGATGTCTCCAGTCTGTACCAGTCACTACAGCGGTCACCAGTCTGTACCAGTCACTACACCGATGTCACCAGTCTGTACCAGTCACTACACCGGTGTCACCAGTCTGTACCAGTCACTACACCGATGTCTCCAGTCTGTACCAGTCACTACACCGATGTCTCCAGTCTGTACCAGTCACTACACCGATGTCTCCAGTCTGTACCAGTCACTACACCGATGTCTCCAGTCTGTACCAGTCACTACACCGATGTCACCAGTCTGTACCAGTCACTACACCGATGTCTCCAGTCTGTACCAGTCACTACACCGATGTCTCCAGTCTGTACCAGTCACTACACCGCTGTCTCCAGTCTGTACCAGTCACTACACCGATGTCTCCAGTCTGTACCAGTCACTACAGCGGTCACCAGTCTGTACCAGTCACTACACCGATGTCACCAGTCTGTACCAGTCACTACACCGGTGTCACCAGTCTGTACCAGTCACTACACCGATGTCTCCAGTCTGTACCAGTCACTACGCCGATGTCACCAGTCTGTACCAGTCACTACAGCGATGTCACCAGTCTGTACCAGTCACTACAGCGATGTCACCAGTCTGTACCAGTCACTACAGCGATGTCACCAGTCTGTACCAGTCACTACGCCGATGTCTCCAGTCTGTACCAGTCACTACACCGATGTCTCCAGTCTGTACCAGTCACTACACCGATGTCTCCAGTCTGTACCAGTCACTACACCAATGTCACCAGTCTGTACCAGTCACTACACCGATGTCACCAGTCTGTACCAGTCACTACACCGATGTCTATACCTGTACCAGTCACTACAGCGATGTCTCCAGTCTGTACCAGTCACTACAGCGATGTCACCAGTCTGTACCAGTCACTACACCGCTGTCTCCAGTCTGTACCAGTCACTACACCGATGTCTCCAGTCTGTACCAGTCACTACGCCGATGTCACCAGTCTGTACCAGTCACTACAGCGATGTCACCAGTCTGTACCAGTCACTACACCGCTGTCTCCAGTCTGTACCAGTCACTACACCGATGTCTCCAGTCTGTACCAGTCACTACGCCGATGTCACCAGTCTGTACCAGTCACTACAGCGATGTCACCAGTCTGTACCAGTCACTACACCGCTGTCTCCAGTCTGTACCAGTCACTACACCGATGTCTCCAGTCTGTACCAGTCACTACGCCGATGTCTCCAGTCTGTACCAGTCACTACGCCGATGTCACCAGTCTGTACCAGTCACTACGCCGATGTCTCCAGTCTGTACCAGTCACTACGCCGATGTCACCAGTCTGTACCAGTCACTACGCCGATGTCACCAGTCTGTACCAGTCACTACAGCGATGTCTCCAGTCACTACACCGATGTCTCCAGTCTGTACCAGTCACTACACCGATGTCTCCAGTCTGTACCAGTCACTACAGCGGTCACCAGTCTGTATCAGTCCTATAGAATACATTTTACATTTCTCACCCTAAGCTATAGAGCTGCAGGTCTTCATCTCTCTACATCTCCTCCCTCATCCATCTCCTCTGCCCTCCCCATCACCATCATTTTGCCAGTTATCTGACATCCCATCAATATCACAAGGAGCTAGTCAGACGTAGATAGTGAGAAGCTGCAGACTCCTCTCTGAGCAGTGTAGATACAGGGAAAGCTATAAACATGTAGAGGCTGTGACGAGAGACCTGCCCTTCCCCCTCACCTCACTTTGTTCCTATTTTGTATTTGCTGATTTTTAAAGACAGAGATTCCCTAGCACCAGGGGGTGAACTGCAAATCAGCAAGAGTGGCTGGAACTTTTTAGAAGTTTTGCAGCCAGAGAAGAGCAACATTTTACATAAAGTGCATTACATTCTGGTCCAAAATCACATGATCTATTAAATGAGACTTTTCTGCAAAGTTATTGACCATATCAGTGCGTCCTATAACACATCCCGCACCCTCTTGTTCCCTACATTCGGCCATACCCCCATACTCTTTGCCCTGGTGTCCTTCATATCTGTACACACTCATGCACCAGCTGGTTCTGGCTCCTGCGGTTTTCTAATATTATATTCTTCTAACGTGTCCACATGACATTCTGACCTTTCCCTATAACCACCGGCCATGGCAGGACCTGGGACGAGGATCCAAGGACACGTTCCAGCTCCGATGACCGGGATCCCTTATCAGTGGTGGCAGGTGTGCGGTTCTCAGGCCTCGGAGCCTCACGTCATCTTTACAGCCTCGCTGAACAAGTCGTCATCACTTCACTACAAGACTCCAGCACCGCACAGCAGAGAGGACGCCGCCGGGGGACACAATGACACGACCCTCCTGCTCTATCACAGCTTCATTGCTTCTCCTTTTAGTGAATATTTCTCTGGCTACAGAAACTGGTAACGCCACCGAAATTGAAGGTGAGTCCTGCTGTGACTGTAAGGGGGGATAGAGATGGGACCGCCAGGATATTACCCTTCACTGGACATAACTGCATGTGGTGTAGCATAAAGGCACCTTGTATATCGTTGTGTCCTCTCTGTCCCTGTACATCGTTGTGTCCTCTCTGTCCCTGTACATCGTTGTGTCCTCTCTGTCCCTGTACATCGTTGTGTCCTCTCTGTCCCTGTACATCGTTGTGTCCTCTCTGTCCCTGTACATCGTTGTGTCCTCTCTGTCCCTGTACATCGTTGTGTCCTCTCTGTCCCTGTACATCGTTGTGTCCTCTCTGTCCCTGTACATCGTTGTGTCCTCTCTGTCCCTGTACATCGTTGTGTCCTCTCTGTCCCTGTACATCGTTGTGTCCTCTCTGTCCCTGTACATCGTTGTGTCCTCTCTGTCCCTGTACATCGTTGTGTCCTCTCTGTCCCTGTACATCGTTGTGTCCTCTCTGTCCCTGTACATCGTTGTGTCCTCTCTGTCCCTGTACATCGTTGTGTCCTCTCTGTCCCTGTACATCGTTGTGTCCTCTCTGTCCCTGTACATCATTGTGTCCTCTCTGTCCTTGTACATCGTTGTGTCCTCTCTGTCCTTGTACATCATTGTGTCCTCTCTGTCCTTGTACATCATTGTGTCCTCTCTGTCCCTGTACATCGTTGTGTCCTCTCTGTCCTTGTACATCATTGTGTCCTCTCTGTCCTTGTACATCATTGTGTCCTTGCGGTCTCCAGCACCGTCCTATAGAAGTCAATGGAAGAGACAATTCACCAGTAACAGGTTCAATGCCTTTAGGTTCCTTAGAACAGACTGATAACTGCCGATGTCTCAAAGGGCAATGCTGACCACGGGGTCCGGGCCGACATGTGGACACAGGATCAGGGACCTTCCCTTTCCATGGAGAGCAGTTGTAGGTCTGTAGAGTCCACCAGGCTCCCAAAAAGTGGCAAATTTACAGCATTGACTTTCTTTTTGTGCCAATTTTAAGAGACTCTTCAGACATCCCAAATATCATCTGCCGCCCCCCGAACCCTCCACATCAGCGTCACAGTAACCTGCGCCTGGTCCCAGGAATCGTCTTGTACCCGCCAATGTCTCCGGGACTCTGATTCATTCTTACAATTCTCAATTTCATTTTTGGTAGGAAATTTTTTCTAAAAATTTATAGATTTAAAATCTTTCCATTTTTTATATTTTATTAGAAATGACAAAAAAAGTTTTCCTTAAACTTCAGTAAAAATATTAGTTATGAATGGCGTCGGATTTGGCCAGAAGTCGTCCCCCCCCCCCCCCCCATGTCTCCGCTGTGTTGTAGGGTAAATAGCAGCTGTTCTGCTTCTCAGGTGACTCTCAGAGCTGCGAACGTCAGGTGGAAGACACCGATCTCTGCTGTAATGTCCCGGGTGGAAAATGGTAATTAATATAATTATCATCATTAAACCAAAACCAAGTGAAGACCCCAAGGGGAGAGTCACCGGGGGCTTATTATCTACCAGGAGTCCCCAGAGACCGAACCAGCAGCAAAAGACCCAGAGACCGGAGATTGTAAAAGTTTCCACAAATGTTTATACCCAAGACGTTAATAATCCCCAAGATAACAAAGTATCATCTGCAGAGAAAGAAACATCAGATGTAACCGCTCCTGTGTCATCCCCGATATAATGTCCGGGCAAGAATAACATTACATTACTTATCCTGTATTATACTCCAGAGCTGCGCTCACTATTCTGCTGGTCACTGTGTACATACATTACATTACTTATCCTGTATTATACTCCAGAGCTGCGCTCACTATTCCGCTGGTGCAGTCACTGTGTACATACATTACATTACTTATCCTGTATTATACTCCAGAGCTGCGCTCACTATTCTGCTGGTGCAGTCACTGTGTACATACATTACTTATCCTGTATTATACTCCAGAGCTGTGCTCACTATTCTGCTGGTACAGTCACTGTGTACATACATTACATTACTTATCCTGTATTATACCCCAGAGCTGCGCTCACTATTCTGCTGGTACAGTCACTGTGTACATACATTACATTACTTATCCTGTATTATACTCCAGAGCTGCGCTCACTATTCTGCTGGTGCAGTCACTGTGTACATACATTACATTACTTATCCTGTATTATACTCCAGAGCTGCGCTCACTATTCTGCTGGTGCAGTCACTGTGTACATACATTACATTACTTATCCTGTATTATACTCCAGAGCTGCGCTCACTATTCTGCTGGTGCAGTCACTGTGTACATACATTACATTACTTATCCTGTATTATACTCCAGAGCTGCGCTCACTATTCTGCTGGTGCAGTCACTGTGTACATACATTACATTACTTATCCTGTATTATACTCCAGAGCTGCGCTCACTATTCTGCTGGTGCAGTCACTGTGTACATACATTACATTACTTATCCTGTATTATACTCCAGAGCTGCGCTCACTATTCTGCTGGTGCAGTCACTGTGTACATACATTACATGACTTCTCCTGTATTATACTCCAGAGCTGCGTTCACTATTCTGCTGGTGCAGTCACTGTGTACATACATTACATTACTTATCCTGTATTATACTCCAGAGCTGCGCTCACTATTCTGCTGGTGCAGTCACTGTGTACATACATTACATTACTTATCCTGTATTATACTCCAGAGCTGCGCTCACTATTCCGCTGGTGCAGTCACTGTGCACATACATTACATTACTTATCCTGTATTATACTCCAGAGCTGCGCTCACTATTCCGCTGGTGCAGTCACTGTGTACATACATTACATTACTTATCCTGTATTATACTCCAGAGCTGCACTCACTATTCTGCCATCTTCCTGCTTGTTCAGGGTCTTCACACTTTTCTCTGGTGAATGATATCTGGTGGTTTTTCCATCTTCTGGATTACATTTGATGACATCTTTGTTCTTCTCTTCAGTATCTGAGTCTCTCTTCTTGTTTTCCCTCCAGTTCCTCAGAGGGGCGCTGTCATATTACCGGATGTTCCTTCTGCTAAAGCCTTTGTTGATTCCACTGATATCGCCGTTGTCGGTTTTTTCGTGGTGAGTTCGCTCTCCGCTCTCTTGGTGTTTGTGTTGGATATTTTGGTGGGATCTTATTTTCCTGACTCTTCTGTTCTCGCAGGATCCGGAGCTGCCGGAATTTGAGTATTTTAATACCCTTGTAAAAAACCATCCTGAATGGGACTACGGGCTGACGACCAGCCAAGACGTCCTGAAACACTACAAGATACGGAGCAACGCCATAACCATCTTCAGGCAGGTAATGAGCGTGTTATTATTATATATTATTGCTACAATATTATTGTTACTATTATTATTATTATATACTTTCTATGTACAATGTTGCAATTCTTTGCTCCCTCGCTGTCAGATCTCAGCGCTGCCCCCTGCTGGTTCAGTAGTGCACAGAGTAGATTATGTTTTTCCTTACGGTTTAGGATTATGCAGAATTGTGAATGCAGCTCTGGTTGTGAATGAATTGTGAATGCAGCTCTGGTTGTGAATGAATTGTGAATGCAGCTCTGGTTGTGAATGAATTGTGAATGCAGCTTTGGTTGTGACTTAAAAAATGAAAAGAAAAATGACGTTATTTTTTTCTCACTGGTTTCAGGCAGATAATTTCCGTGACGATTTAGTGGTGGACGAGACCCCAGAACTTAATACTGCAAAACTTTACCGATTCCTTACAATCAACGAGCTCAGACTGGTCACCGACTACAACCCCATGGTAAGGCCTCTGCTTGTGGTCAGATACAGGGCAGTCTTGTTACGGTCGCGCGTCTTGTCCGCCGCCGCCGTCTTTCATGGCCCGCACACGGAGACTCTTAATAAATTGGGTTTTGCAGCCCCTTATAGTCCGCACAGTAATAAACGCTGATAAATCACAATTAGTACAATTAGGGCGATTAGTCGTGGATTGTGGGAGGGAAGTGACAGACGACGGCAGCGTCAGACTACACGGGGCTTGTATGTAGTCTGTTAGCATGGAAGCACAGAGGCCTGTATAGAAGTGGCAGATCTATCCCCTGACTATGAGAGTTGTAGTTCGCGCTGTCTCTGTTTCTCTTCAGACGGCCATCGGACTTATCGCCAGCAAAGTCCAAGTCCACCTGCTCTTCTTCACGCACGATAATGTGGAAGGACACGAAGAAATAATGAAGGAGTTACGGAAAGTGGCAAAGGAACTCCGGGGGCAGGTGAGTTCCAAATATACCCACACCCCGAAAATCACAGCACGCAGGTGTCTGTACACCCCAGAATACACGGACCAGAGAAACTGTAGATATTAACACATAACATGCAAAGGTTCATGTCTCCCTATAGCGCCCCCCGCAGGGTGAATAGAGTCCTATATAACCCCACTAAATACAGAGCAGACATGACTAGCCGATCATGCAGGGACTACATGTGATGACAGACCAGACATGACTAGTTGATCCAGAGACATTACATGTGATCACAGAGCAGACGTGACTAGCCGATCACTCAGGGATTACATGTGATGATAGAGCAGGCATGACTAGTTGATCCATAGACTTTACATATGACCACAGAGCAGACATGACTAGTTGATCCAGAGACATTACATGTGATCACAGAGCAGACATGATTAGCCGATCATTCAGGTATTACATGTGATCACAGAGCCGGCATGACTAGCCGATCATTCAGGGATTACATGTGATCACAGAGCAGGCATGACTAACCGATCACTCAGGAATTACATGTGATGACAGAGCAGACATGACTAGCTGATCATTCAGGGATTACATGTGATGACAGAGCAGACATGACTAATTGATCCAGAGACATTACATGTGATCACAGAGCAGACATGACTAGCCGATCATTCAAGGACTACATGTGATCACAGAGCAGACATGACTAGCCGATCATTCAGGGATTACATGTGATGACAGAGCAGACATGACTAGTTGATCCAGAGACATTACGTGTGATGACAGAGCAGACATGACTAATTGATCCAGAGACATTACATGTGATCACAGAGCAGACATGACTAGCTGATCATTCAAGGACTACATGTGATCACAGAGCAGACATGACTAGCCGATCATTCAAGGACTACATGTGATGACAGAGCAGACATGACTAGCCGATCATTCAGGGATTACATGTGATGACAGAGCAGACATGAATAGTTGATCCAGAGACATTACATGGGATGTCAGAGCAGACATGACTAGCTGCTCTTGGCGCACATTATCAGTAATGGCTTCCTCGCTTCACCTCCATTATTTCAGGTTCTGTTTGTGAAGATCGATGTGGACATGAGAAGTAACCAGAAGATTGTCGGGTTCTTCAGGCTGAAGAGAAGCGACCTCCCGCTCATCTCCATAATCGACACCGAAACAAAGAGGAAACGCTTCAAGGAATCCGGTGAAATAACCGCCGAGAGCGTGAAGACGTTCTGCTTAGATTTCCTGTCCGGAGAGGCGGTGAGTAGTCACTGGGTACAGGGGGTGACAGCGAGGCTTAAAGGGGAGCCCCAAATACTCATCCAATAGACAGCTCTCAGAGATGAGAGGGCTACAGGCCCCGCCCCCTGGACTCCTACCACTCAGATCATGTGACTGAGGGGGCTCAGAGGGGGAGGGGCCTGCTGATCTACTGACAGAAATCTCCTTCTCTTCCAGGACGAGTCCGACAACGTGAAGACAGAATTGTGACGTTTACACTTTTATTTTTTTCCTTCATTTTACGTTTTTACGATTTTAAAATAAAACTTTGTTTATGGAAAAAAATTTTGTCATTAACCCCTAGTGTTCTGTGTGGCGTTTGTATGTCCTCCTGCACTTGGCCAGTTCCTCCAGTTTTTCTCCCAAACTCCAAAGACATCCTGATAGTGAATGTAGATTGTGAGCCGTGTATGTGAGTGACAATGTGTGTACCGCGCTGCGGAGTATGATGGCGCTATAAGAATAATGGTGATGTGTGTCCTGCAGTACCAGGGGCGCACACTAGAGGGAAGCACAGCTTAGGATACAGAGCTACAGAGTGTCCCCAGGACAGAGAAGGGAGATAGCAGAAGCCTTAGGAGGGGAGATAGCAGCAGCCTGAGGAGGCCACAGAGTGACCGGTGACAGAGAGGGGAGGTGGCAGCAGCCTGAGGAGGCCACAGAGTGACCGGTGACAGAGAGGGGAGGTGGCAGCAGCCTGAGGAGGCCACAGAGTGACCGGTGACAGAGAGGGGAGGTGGCAGCAGCCTGAGGAGGCCACAGAGTGACCGGTGACAGAGAGGGGAGGTGGCAGCAGCCTGAGGAGGCCACAGAGTGACCGGTGACAGAGAGGGGAGGTGGCAGCAGCCTGAGGAGGCCACAGAGAGGGGAGGTGGCAGCAGTCTGAGGAGGCCACAGAGTGACCGGTGACAGAGAGGGGAGGTGGCAGCAGCATGAGGAGGCCACAGAGTGACCGGTGACAGAGAGGGGAGGTGGCAGCAGTCTGAGGAGGCCACAGAGTGACCGGTGACAGAGAGGGGAGGTGGCAGCAGCATGAGGAGGCCACAGAGTGACCGGTGACAGACAGGGGAGGTGGCAGCAGTCTGAGGAGGCCACAGAGTGACCGGTGACAGACAGGGGAGGTGGCAGCAGCATGAGGAGGCCACAGAGTGACCGGTGACAGAGAGGGGAGGTGGCAGCAGTCTGAGGAGGCCACAGAGTGACCGGTGACAGAGAGGGGAGGTGGCAGCAGCCTGAGGAGGCCACAGAGTGACCGGTGACAGAGAGGGGAGGTGGCAGCAGCCTGAGGAGGCCACAGAGTGACCGGTGACAGAGAGGGGAGGTGGCAGCAGCCTGAGGAGGCCACAGAGTGACCGGTGACAGAGAGGGGAGGTGGCAGCAGCCTGAGGAGGCCACAGAGTGACCGGTGACAGAGAGGGGAGGTGGCAGCAGCCTGAGGAGGCCACAGAGTGACCGGTGACAGAGAGGGGAGGTGGCAGCAGCATGAGGAGGCCACAGAGTGACCGGTGACAGAGAGGGGAGGTGGCAGTAGCCTGAGGAGGCCACAGAGTGACCGGTGACAGAGAGGGGAGGTGGCAGCAGCCTGAGGAGGCCACAGAGTGACCGGTGACAGAGAGGGGAGGTGGCAGCAGCCTGAGGAGGCCACAGAGTGACCCAAGCACAGCGAAGGGAGGTGGCAGCAGCATGAGGAGGCTACAGCGTGACCCAAGGACAGCGAAGGGAGATAGCAGCAGCCTTAGGAGGGGAGATAGCAGCAGCATGAGGAGGCCACAGAGTGACCGGTGACAGAAAGGGGAGGTGGCAGCAGCCTGAGGAGGCCACAGAGTGACCGGTGACAGAGAGGGGAGGTGGCAGCAGCCTGAGGAGGCCACAGAGTGACCCAAGCACAGCGAAGGGAGGTGGCAGCAGCATGAGGAGGCTACAGCGTGACCCAAGGACAGCGAAGGGAGGTGGCAGCAGCCTGAGGAGGCTACAGAGTGACCCCGGGACAGAGAGGGGAGGTGGCAGAAGCCTTAGGAGGCTACAGCGTGACCCAAGGACAGCGAAGGGAGGTGGCAGCAGCCTGAGGATGCTACAGAGTGACCCGGTGACAGAGAGGGGAGATAGCAGCAGCATGAGGAGGCCACAGAGTGACCCAAGCACAGCGAAGGGAGGTGGCAGCAGCCTGAGGAGGCTACAGCGTGACCCAAGGACAGCGAAGGGAGGTGGCAGCAGCCTGAGGAGGCTACAGAGTGACCCAAGGACAGCGAAGGGAGATAGCAGCAGCCTTAGGAGGCCACAGAGTGACCCGGTGACAGAGAGGGGAGGTGGAAGCAGCCTTAGGGGGCTACAGAATGACCCCAGGACAGAGAGGGGAGGTGGCAGCAGCCTTAGGAGGCCACAGAGTGACCCGGTGACAGAGAGGGGAGGTGGCAGAAGCCTTAGGAGGCTACAGAGTGACCCCAGGACAGAGAAGGGAGGAGGCAGCAGCCTGAGGAGGCTACAGAGTGACCCGGTGACAGAGAGGGGAGGTGGAAGCAGCCTTAGGGGGCTACAGAATGACCCCAGGACAGAGAGGGGAGGTGAAAACAGCCTTAGGAGGCCACAGAGTGACCCGGTGACAGAGAGGGGAGGTGGCAGCAGCCTTAGGAGGCTACAGAGTGACCCGGTGACAGAGAGGGGAGGTGTAAGCAGCCTTAGGGGGCTACAGAGTGACCCCAGGACAGAGAGGGGAGGTGGCAGCAGCCTAAGGAGGCTACAGAGTGACCCGGTGACAGAGAGGGGAGGTGGCAGCAGCCTAAGGAGGCTACAGAGTGACCCGGTGACAGAGAGGGGAGGTGGCAGCAGCCTGAGGAGGCTACAGAGTGACCCAAGGACAGCGAAGGGAGATAGCAGCAGCCTTAGGAGGCCACAGAGTGACCCGGTGACAGAGAGGGGAGGTGGAAGCAGCCTTAGGAGGACACAGAGTGACCCGGTGACAGAGAGGGGAGGTGGCAGCAGCCTTAGGAGGACACAGAGTGACCCCGGGACAGAGAGGGGAGGTGGCAGCAGCATGAGGAGGCTACAGAGTGACCCCGGGACAGAGAGGGGAGGTGGCAGCAGCATGAGGAGGCCACAGAGTGACCGGTGACAGAGAGGGGAGGTGGAAGCAGCCTTAGGGGGCTACAGAGTGACCCCGGGACAGAGAGGGGAGGTGGCAGCAGCATGAGGAGGCCACAGAGTGACCGGTGACAGAGAGGGGAGGTGGCAGCAGCATGAGGAGGCCACAGAGTGACCTCAGGACAGAGAAGGGAGATAGCAGCAGCCTTAGGAGGCCACAGAGTGACCCCGGGACAGAGAGGGGGGATGGGTGGCATAAACAGTTCCCGCTGATGATGGCGGCTATAAGAAGGAGGACTTGGCATCTGTATGTGGCAGTATTATAGTAGCTGGGGCAGGGAGCCTGAAGAAATCGTTTTTTTAAGCCACTAATGCACAACAGAGATTCCTGTAATTTTCTCCCTTCGACACGGTGAATAAGCCCCTTATATTTTCCCCACTAATATTCGCCGAGTCTTTACAACATAAAACTGTAGCGCACAAGGACTGATAAGACCCCAATAATCTGAATTACTGCAGTCAGTGCAGCAGGGGGGCAGTAGGATTGTAACTCCCCACATGATCCCTGTTCTGCTTCACTATTCTGTATGAATCCCTCCCTGTCCTTTCCATACACTTCAGTTTTCTTACATGTTCTCCCACTTTCCCCGGCGCCTGCTGATGTCTCTCCCTGCACTAAGTACAATGTGAAATACCTGAATCCAAGATGGCGGACGGTATTTATAGGGCTGTGACATCACAGGGCCGGCTGGCTGCTGATTGGCTGCACACGGCATTGTGGGTGATCCCGCGTTCCCAGACTTCCTTGCCTCTTGTCCTAACATGTGTAATGCAAACTGAATATTTCCTGAAAATCTGATCAAATTCAACTTCATCAGCTTCAATTTGCTCATCTCTAGTCCTAGCATGATATCAATGAACCAGGCAGCTCTGGATGAACCAGACACAGAATCCTGCCAGCAAACACTGAGGTCTTATGACTTACTAGCCGGGCTCCTCAGTTAGTTTTGGCTTTGCTGATGTAGCAGAGCCGGGCGATTCTCCAGGGCCAGGGATAAATATTCAGTGTTTATAGAGCACCGGGGTCGGCGGTTCTCAGGGTCACAGGTTTACAGCAGAGTATTTGTGGACAATGGCGCTGTGTGCGCTCGTCTTATTAATATTCACTGCGGAAATATCAGACACCACAGACAAATCCCCGAGCCACAGGCAGCAGGCCGGGCTACTATTCTGGGAGCCACTTGGTGCACCCTGCTGACCCCTCACCTGATAGCCGCCTGGCATATGGCTGATGCTAATGATAAGTCACAGGCGGCCGGAGCAACAGTACAGAGATAATACACACAGTGATGTCACAGTACAGAGATAATACACACAGTGATGTCACAGTACAGGATAATACACACAGTGATGTCACAGTACAGAGATAATACACACAGTGATGTCACAGTACAGAGATAATACACACAGTGATGTCACAGTACAGAGATAATACACACAGTGATGTCACAGTACAGGATAATACACACAGTGATGTCACAGTACAGAGATAATACACACAGTGATGTCACAGTACAGAGATAATACACACAGTGATGTCACAGTACAGGATAATACACACAGTGACGTCACAGTACAGAGATAATACACACAGTGATGTCACAGTACAGAGATAATACACACAGTGATGTCACAGTACAGGATAATACACACAGTGATGTCACAGTACAGGGATAATACACACAGTGATGTCACAGTACAGGATAATACACACAGTGATGTCACAGTACAGAGATAATACACACAGTGATGTCACAGTACAGGATAATACACACAGTGATGTCACAGTACAGGATAATACACACAGTGATGTCACAGTACAGAGATAATACACACAGTGATGTCACAGTACAGAGATAATACACACAGTGATGTCACAGTACAGAGATAATACACACAGTGATGTCACAGTACAGGATAATACACACAGTGATGTCACAGTACAGGATAATACACACAGTGATGTCACAGTACAGAGATAATACACACAGTGATGTCACAGTACAGAGATAATACACACAGTGATGTCACAGTACAGAGATAATACACACAGTGATGTCACAGTACAGGATAATACACACAGTGATGTCACAGTACAGAGATAATACACACAGTGATGTCACAGTACAGGATAATACACACAGTGATGTCACAGTACAGAGATAATACACACAGTGATGTCACAGTACAGAGATAATACACACAGTGATGTCACAGTACAGGATAATACACACAGTGATGTCACAGTACAGGATAATACACACAGTGATGTCACAGTACAGGATAATACACACAGTGATGTCACAGTACAGGATAATACACACAGTGATGTCACAGTACAGGATAATACACACAGTGATGTCACAGTACAGGATAATACACACAGTGATGTCACAGTACAGGATAATACACACAGTGATGTCACAGTACAGGATAATACACACAGTGATGTCACAGTACAGAGATAATACACACAGTGATGTCACAGTACAGAGATAATACACACAGTGATGTCACAGTACAGGATAATACACACAGTGATGTCACAGTACAGGGATAATACACACAGTGATGTCACAGTACAGGATAATACACACAGTGATGTCACAGTACAGGGATAATACACACAATGATGTCACAGTACAGAGATAATACACACAGTGATGTAACAGTACAGGATAATACACACAGTGATGTCACAGTACAGAGATAATACACACAGTGATGTCACAGTACAGGATAATACACACAGTGACGTCACAGTACAGAGATAATACACACAGTGATGTCACAGTACAGAGATAATACACACAGTGATGTCACAGTACAGAGATAATACACACAGTGATGTCACAGTACAGAGATAATACACACAGTGACGTCACAGTACAGAGATAATACACACAGTGATGTCACAGTACAGGATAATACACACAGTGATGTCACAGTACAGGATAATACACACAGTGATGTCACAGTACAGAGATAATACACACAGTGATGTCACAGTACAGGATAATACACACAGTGATGTCACAGTACAGAGATAATACACACAGTGATGTCACAGTACAGGATAATACACACAGTGATGTCACAGTACAGGGGTAATACACACAGTGATGTCACAGTACAGGATAATACACACAGTGATGTCACAGTACAGGATAATACACACAGTGATGTCACAGTACAGGGATAATACACACAGTGATGTCACAGTACAGGATAATACACACAGTGATGTCACAGTACAGAGATAATACACACAGTGATGTCACAGTACAGGATAATACACACAGTGATGTCACAGTACAGAGATAATACACACAGTGATGTCACAGTACAGGGTAATACATGGTGTGCCTCAGTGGTGACCCAGTATACATGATGTCGTCTGCCTGGAGGATCACCAAATGTGAGGACGCCCAGAAGATGAGATGGACAGTGATTAGAAATGTCTCTTTTCTCTGTCTCCTCTCCGGTTCCTTCTGCTTTTCTTCTGTATTAGAATAATTTATGCGCGGCGGCCATTCTAGTTAGACAAATTCCAAATTGGTCACTTGTGTTATATATTGGGTTTGTGCTCTTGGCTGTAATTTCCGATGTCTTCTCGGTTCCCTTCTTATGGAGGAGACACAACATGGAGCCGTCACCGGGAGCCTCGAATATCACAGGACGGATTCCATCTGGAGCCTCTGCCATGTGTGAACACGGGATAATAATGTCACAATATAGAGGAATGTTCTGCAGCGGGGAAGGCGTCTCACAGGCAGCAGGTTGGAAGAAAACAGGATCAAGCCAGAGTCTACTGTATATTCACCAGTCATCTGCAGCTTATTAGCAGTGGAGCGCCCCCTCAGATTTTAGCGCCCCCTCAGATTTTAGCGCCCCCTCAGATTTTAGCGCCCCCTCAGATTTTTCTGCTCCCCGTACACAGCGCCCTCTACCTGCCCTGACACACACTGTCACCTTTGCCTCCAGGCTCTTCCAGACATGTTTCCATTCACTGACCGCGACCAGATATAATCTACTGCCTATCCAATATTATTCTCAGCTGTTCATTATCTACAATCCTGGAAAGTTGGGTGCCCAATATGGAATAATCAATCTGCCTCGTGTTGCAGCGATATGGAATGGGGCACGATATAAAACTAGATGGATTTGTTATTCAGAAATCCACGAAAGCTGGGACAGACTTACCTTAATACATTTATGTTCTGTCTCTCTTTGGGAAAGCTGAGTGATTACCAGTCTGACATCATCTCTCCCAGCTTTTCTGCAGTCCTGACCAGCAGATCCTCCTAGTTATTCGGGACTGTATTGTCATATACTGAACTGTCTTACTTCTCTCGTCTGTTGCAGTTTTGCTTGTCACTCAGCTTTCCAATACTTCGGAATGGCACATTTGCGTCTTTATGAGGTTGTATTGTCAAACAATTCTGCAGAATCACCTTTAGGACTGGGCGACAACCAACACTGAGGCTTGATAATGACCAGACTGCTTTCCAGTCACCCAGCTTTCCCAGGAACAGATGTAACTAATAGAGGAGGATTTATATTTGCTGGAAGCCATGTGTCCTTCCTGTGGAGTAAACCCACTGGCCCCGGAGGCCATGACTGCGGCTTACTGCCCCCTGCTGTGTGAGTCACCGCGGCGTGTGCGCAACTCTGTAACATCTGACAATTATTATTAGGGAAAGCTAAAAATATCGTCTTCTCCTTTCCTGTTATTGATGGCGCCCTCCTACATCTGAATCATCTGATACACAGATAACATGGCTGCCACCCAGCTTTCCTAGAGTTCTGAACTGAAAAGCTTCTGCAGTTAAATTTGCCGGAAAGAATTGTGGCCCTTATGCCCCTCCCTCTTGTCCGTCTCACAGTGGTCATGTGATATTCCTATTTGTAAGAGGTCCAGGGGGTGGGGCTTAGTTTTCTTGTCGTCTGATTTCTCCACGACTTGTTACATTGTACCCCCAGACATTGCACAGATGCCCTGATATTAGGCCGGGTCCCTTTAAGAGCTCTAACGCCCCGATCCTGCTCCTGATTGTGACATTGCTCAGACCGTTTACGACAATCTGGAGCCGATGATTCTGTTGCTCGCGCAGACAGACGGGGCGGTCGGACTCAACGTTGGCGGTGTTCCAGCCATTCCTTCATGGAACATTAGGACAGCGAATTCCTTCTCCCGGGCGGAGGACGATGGAAATGAAATCAGCCGCAGTGTTTGCTTTTATGTGGCTAAATCTCATTTCCATGTAACGGGGGAAACACGAAAGACGGAATCAGGAGCAGAGGCGGCCGTGGGGAGACTTAAAGGGATTGACCAGAAACATCACAGGACAAGTGATCCAGATCTCTGGTGTACAGGCCCGACTCATAATGACAACAAGGGCCCCGCTCTGTTTCACTAGGCATTAGGCAAGGGTTAAATGGCAACTTTTGGTTGTGCACCACTATGCAGCCAATGGTAATGAACATAGCGGAGTTGTGCACTCAGAGCCTTGTAAGTCACCGCACAACCACATTCACCAATATTATGTACGCTGCTGTACAGTGACAATGCGGTGTTATGTCATCCTAGCTTTAAAGGTGTGGTTGTCAGTAATGAAAAAAATAACATGTGGTCGGGATGGAGGGGAAGCTAGAAAATAATAATACATGTATACTTGTATCCCTATATAGAAGAAGGTGAATCCACAAAGGTACCTTCAAAATCGCCCAGATTTACTCTTACAACTAGACAGAGGCAAAAATATTTTGGTACAATGTAGTTTGGGGCGTGGCTTAAATGTGCTAAAATAGCGTCAAAAATTCTGGTACAAATTGAACCAATTAAAAGGTGGCATAAACATAGACTAGACAATGTAAAGATATGTCAGATTTATCATCCAGCATCAGTCACTGAGATAAATCTAGTGTAGCATCAGTAACTGTGATTAATCTGGTGTAGTAGAAATCACTGTGATAAATCTGGTGTAGTATTATCACTGAGCTAAAGCTGGTGTAGTAAAAGTCACTGTGATATATCTGGTGTAGTGTCAGTCACTGTGATAAATCTGGTGTGGTTTTAGTCACTATGATGAATTTGGTGTAGCGTTAGTCACTTTGACAAATGTGGCACAGTATCAGTCACTATGATAAATCTACTGTAGTATCAGCCACTGTGATACATCTGGAGTAGTATCAGTCACTGTGAGAAATCTGTTGTAGTATCAGTCACCAGGGCCGCCATCAGGAATTTTGGGGCCCCATACAGCCTAAGTGTCTGGGCCCCCCCCCCCCTCCCCTGCCATTTTCGCTTTGCGCGCCGCGGGAAATTTAGCCCCACCCACTGTTATGGTGACTCCGCCCACTCATTAATTTTCTATTTGCCCGCGCACTGTATAATCCTCCTACAGTCACCCATAAATTATATGTCCCCCTCCGTCTCTCCCCTAGCTTCATATACACCCTTCATCTGCCCCCAGATTCATGTCCCCACATTTCTGCCCACAGATTCATGTCCCTCCATCTCTGCCCCCAGATTCATGTCCCCCCATCTCCATACCTCCCAACTTTTGAAGAACTAAAAGATGGACAAAATGTGTGGCGCGCTTAGTGCGCCGCAGCAAATTTAGCCCCGCCCACTTTTGTGTTGACTCCGCCCACTCGTTAATTTTTCATGTGCCCGCACACAGTATAATCCTCCTACAGTCACCCGTAAATTATATGTCCCCCCTCTATCTCTCCCCCAGTTTCATATACACCCTTCATCTGCCCCAGTTTCATGTCCCCTCCATCTCTGCCCCCAGATTCATGTCCCCCCTCCATCTCTGCCCCCAGATTCATGTCCCCCCTCCATCTCTGCCCCCAGATTCATGTCCCCCCTCCATCTCTGCCCCCAGATTCATGTCCCCCCTCCATCTCTGCCCCCAGATTCATGTCCCCACATCTCTGCCCCCAGATTCATGTCCCCCCTCCATCTCTGCCCCCAGATTCATGTCCCCCCTCCATCTCTGCCCCCAGATTCATGTCCCCCCTCCATCTCTGCCCCCAGATTCATGTCCCCCCTCCATCTCTGCCCCCAGATTCATGTCCCCCCTCCATCTCTGCCCCCAGATTCATGTCCCCCCTCCATCTCTGCCCCCAGATTCATGTCCCCCCTCCATCTCTGCCCCCAGATTCATGTCCCCCCTCCATCTCTGCCCCCAGATTCATGTCCTCTCCATCTCTGCCCCCAGATTCATGTCCCCACAGTGTCATGCCGTCCCTTCATCTGCCCCAGTGTCATGCCGTCCTCTCCTTCATCTGCTCCCAGATTCACGTTCCACCTCCACATTAAACTTACCTTCTCCTCCGCTCCCTCGCCGCTCTCTGCGCGTCTCTCTCGCTGACACATGCGGCTGAAGGAAGGAGCTGACACGGGTCAGCTCCACGCTTCGCCGCTGGGTGTCTCTCTCGCTGACACATATGCGGCTGAAGCGAGGAGCTGACCTGTGTCAGCTCCTCGCTTCGCCGCTGCCGCCTCTCTCGCTGACACATATGCGGCTGAGCCAGGTTCCGGCTCAGCCTCATATGTGTCACCGAGAGAGGCGGCAGCGGCGAAGTGAGGAGCTGACACAGGTCAGCTCCTCGCTTCAGCCGCATATGTGTCAGCGAGACAGGCGGCAGCGGCGAAGCGAGGAGCTGACCTGTGTCAGCTCCTCGCTTCAGCCGCGTTATGTGCTCAACTCAGATCTGCGTCCTCTGGACGCAGATCTGAGTTGAAACAGGACATATAATGACTGCTGCCGGCGCCAGGGGGCCCGCCCCCCCCCCCCCCCCCCCCCCCATTTTAAAATTTGGCCGGGCCCCTGACGCCAGTAGCAGTAGTACTGGCCTATCGGCGGCCCTGTCAGTCACTCTGATAAATCTGGTGTAGTATCAGTCACTGTGATAAATCTGGTGTAGTATCAGTCACTGTGATAAATCTGGAGTATTATCAGTCACTGTGGTAAATCTGGGGTAGTAGCAGACTATTTTACATTACAGTATCAATTATTTCGCTCACTATGGTTCCTGGTGAGTGTCACACAGTGCAGACCCTCCCTCACATGCAGCTGGCCCAGTGGCCTAATGGATAAGGCGCCAGCCTCCGGAGCTGGAGATTGTGGGTTCAAGTCCCACCTGGGTCGCAAGTTTTAATAATTTGTAAAATATAAACAATAAATAAGGAACATTCCGGAGAATTCTTGTGTCATTAATAACTGATAATAGATGTGACCTGTCTGATGTGTCATTTAATAATACAAAGGTTTAGTGCCCCTCCCCCCCTAGGAAGACACACCCACCACAAGCCCCACCCAGGGCAGGAGAGACTGGACAGAGGAGGACGGACATGAGGCATCATGGGAAATGACTGTAAGGGCAAAAATTAGGATATTGGATTTATTTTATCTGCATAGTCCCGCCTACTACAAGGGTGTCATGTGACCTTACTGGATGATAGGAGTAGTAGTATATAGAATGAATATACACTGCCTGCTCTATGGTCACAGGAGAGGAGTGTGAGAGGAGCAGGGTCACAGCAGCACAGAGTATGTCAGGGGAGGAGTGTGCTCATCTTATAGAGGAGGTCACAGGGTGAGTGTTACATAGTGAAGGAGCAGGGTCACAGCTGTACAGAGGATTTCAGGAGACTGTGCTGACCTACCCTTGAAATCTATAACTCACCCCAGTCAGTTTTGGCGCCGTCTTCGGACACTGTGCTAGTTGCGTCTGCAATTGAAACCCCGGTCTAACAACCAATATGGCTGCCAATACAGCGTTTTTAAGGGTTGTCACTCAGCTTTCCTAGACTACTGAGTGGTTAATCTGTGTACATAGACAGTGATTCCCCTCCCCCGCTGTATATCTGCTCATTTACTTGTCAGATTTACCAAAAAGTGACAATCCATTTTAGAGGAGATTCTTTATTTGTAACTTCCTTCAGTTCTCCTTGTTATTAACCCTTTCAGCTATTTCTTGGTCTGGGGTCTTCACGGCCGGTTGCTATCCCCTCCCCCGAGTTTTCCCATTTATATAAGAGTCCATTATGTTCCTGTATCATCGGCCTCGCCATCGACCTGTCTCCAGATATTTTCTCCTCGCCTTTAATTCCTTCCATCTGCGGCGTCCTGGTCCAAGATCTGCTCAAGGTGGAGGAGCGAATAAATAAGACATAAACAGCGTTCTGTGTGAGTGACCTGAAGGAACCGGAGAGGATGCCAGCGCGCACACGGATGTTTGACTCACAGCCTAGAGCCGGGGGCAACGCTTCTCCCCAAAGTGGGTGGTGGACGAGCGGTGCCAAGAACAGGACCCCAGAGGAAATGTGCAGGTTATTAATGGTATCACTCCCACCATCCGCAGCCGCCGCACAGCGGGAAACAGAGTGGAATATTATTATTTATACTGAAACCAGAGCAAATACTGCAGTGACCAGAATAACCTGAACCCCAAAGTCTCCTCACTGACCCCCGATCACCGGCCCAGAAATCAGATATAAGGCAATGGAGGAAAAGTCAGAAATAAAAAATTACCAACTTATTAGATCCAACGTCACAGAACTGAATCAACCCGCAAGGAAGCGGCGATAACATCATAGCAATACATGTGATCATTACAGCCAGCCTCGCTAGTGCCTTAATGAGGCAATATACTCCAGAGCTGCGCTCACTATTCTGCTGGTGCAGTCACTGTGTACATACATTACATTACTTATCCTGTATTATACTCCAGAGCTGCGCTCACTATTCTGCTGGTCACTGTGTACATACATTACATTACTTATCCTGTATTATACTCCAGAGCTGCGCTCACTATTCTGCTGGTGCAGTCACTGTGTACATACATTATATTACTTATCCTGTATTATACTCCAGAGCTGCGCTCACTATTCTGCTGGTACAGTCACTGTGTACATACATTACATTACTTATCCTGTATTATACTCCAGAGCTGCGCTCACTATTCTGCTGGTACAGTCACTGTGTACATACATTACATTACTTATCCTGTATTATACTCCAGAGCTGCGCTCACTATTCTGCTGGTACAGGCACTGTGTACATACATTACATTACTTATCCTGTATTATACTCCAGAGCTGCGCTCACTATTCTGCTGGTGCAGTCACTGTGTACATACATTACATTACTTATCCTGTATTATACCCCAGAGCTGCGCTCACTATTCTGCTGGTGCAGTCACTGTGTACATACATTACATTACTTATCCTGTATTATACTCCAGAGCTGCGCTCACTATTCTGCTGGTGCAGTCACTGTGTACATACATTACATTACTTATCCTGTATTATACTCCAGAGCTGCACTCACTATTCTGCTGGTACAGGCACTGTGTACATACATTACATTACTTATCCTGTATTATACTCCAGAGCTGCGCTCACTATTCTGCTGGTGCAGTCACTGTGTACATACATTACATTACTTATCCTGTATTATACCCCAGAGCTGCGCTCACTATTCTGCTGGTGCAGTCACTGTGTACATACATTACATTACTTATCCTGTATTATACTCCAGAGCTGCGCTCACTATTCTGCTGGTGCAGTCACTGTGTACATACATTACATTACTTATCCTGTATTATACTCCAGAGCTGCACTCACTATTCTGCTGGTACAGTCACTGTGTACATACATTCCATTACTTATCCTGTATTATACCCCAGAGCAGCGCTCACTATTCTGCTGGTACAGTAACTGTGTACATACATTACATTACTTATCCTGTATTATACTCCAGAGCTGCGCTCACTATTCTGCTGGTGCAGTCACTGTGTACATACATTACATTACTTATCCTGTATTATACCCCAGAGCTGCGCTCACTATTCTGCTGGTGCAGTCACTGTGTACATACATTACTTATCCTGTATTATACTCCAGAGCTGCGCTCACTATTCTGCTGGTGCAGTCACTGTGTACATACATTACATTACTTATCCTGTATTATACCCCAGAGCTGCGCTCACTATTCTGCTGGTGCAGTCACTGTGTACATACATTACTTATCCTGTATTATACTCCAGAGCTGCGCTCACTATTCTGCTGGTACAGTCACTGTGTACATACATTACATTACTTATCCTGTATTATACTCCAGAGCTGCGCTCACTATTCTGCTGGTACAGTCACTGTGTACATACATTACATTACTTATCCTGTATTATACTCCAGAGCTGCGCTCACTATTCTGCTGGTGCAGTCACTGTGTACATACATTACATTACTTATCCTGTATTATACTCCAGAGCTGCGCTCACTATTCTGCTGGTGCAGTCACTGTGTACATACATTACATTACTTATCCTGTATTATACTCCAGAGCTGCGCTCACTATTCTGCTGGTGCAGTCACTGTGTACATACATTACATTACTTATCCTGTATTATACCCCAGAGCTGCGCTCACTATTCTGCTGGTGCAGTCACTGTGTACATACATTACTTATCCTGTATTATACTCCAGAGCTGCGCTCACTATTCTGCTGGTACAGTCACTGTGTACATACATTACTTATACTGTATTATACTCCAGAGCTGCGCTCACTATTCTGCTGGTGCAGTCACTGTGTACATACATTACATTACTTATCCTGTATTATACTCCAGAGCTGTGCTCACTATTCTGCTGGTACAGTCACTGTGTACATACATTACTTATACTGTATTATACTCCAGAGCTGCGCTCACTATTCTGCTGGTGCAGTCACTGTGTACATACATTACATTACTTATCCTGTATTATACTCCAGAGCTGCGCTCACTATTCTGCTGGTAGTCACTGTGTACATACATTACATTACTTATCCTGTATTATACTCCAGAGCTGTGCTCACTATTCTGCTGGTACAGTCACTGTGTACATACATTACTTATCCTGTATTATACTCCAGAGCTGCGCTCACTATTCTGCTGGTGCAGTCACTGTGTACATACATTACATTACTTATCCTGTATTATACTCCAGAGCAGCGCTCACTATTCTGCTGGTACAGTCACTGTGTACATACATTACATTACTTATCCTGTATTATACTCCAGAGCTGCGCTCACTATTCTGCTGGTGCAGTCACTGTGTACATACATTACATTACTTATCCTGTATTATACCCCAGAGCTGCGCTCACTATTCTGCTGGTGCAGTCACTGTGTACATACATTACTTATCCTGTATTATACTCCAGAGCTGCGCTCACTATTCTGCTGGTACAGTCACTGTGTATATACATTACATTACTTATCCTGTATTATACTCCAGAGCTGTGCTCACTATTCTGCTGGTACAGTCACTGTGTACATACATTACATTACTTATACTGTATTATACTCCAGAGCTGCGCTCACTATTCTGCTGGTGCAGTCACTGTGTACATACATTACATTACTTATCCTGTATTATACCCCAGAGCTGCGCTCACTATTCTGCTGGTGCAGTCACTGTGTACATACATTACTTATCCTGTATTATACTCCAGAGCTGCGCACACTATTCTGCTGGTACAGTCACTGTGTACATACATTACATTACTTATCCTGTATTATACTCCAGAGCTGCGCTCACTATTCTGCTGGTGCAGTCACTGTGTACATACATTATATTACTTATCCTGTATTATACTCCAGAGCTGCGCTCACTATTCTGCTGGTACAGTCACTGTGTACATACATTACATTACTTATCCTGTATTATACTCCAGAGCTGCGCTCACTATTCTGCTGGTACAGTCACTGTGTACATACATTACATTACTTATCCTGTATTATACTCCAGAGCTGCGCTCACTATTCTGCTGGTGCAGTCACTGTGTACATACATTACATTACTTATCCTGTATTATACTCCAGAGCTGCGCTCACTATTCTGCTGGTACAGGCACTGTGTACATACATTACATTACTTATCCTGTATTATACTCCAGAGCTGCGCTCACTATTCTGCTGGTGCAGTCACTGTGTACATACATTACATTACTTATCCTGTATTATACCCCAGAGCTGCGCTCACTATTCTGCTGGTGCAGTCACTGTGTACATACATTACATTACTTATCCTGTATTATACTCCAGAGCTGCGCTCACTATTCTGCTGGTGCAGTCACTGTGTACATACATTACATTACTTATCCTGTATTATACTCCAGAGCTGCACTCACTATTCTGCTGGTACAGTCACTGTGTACATACATTCCATTACTTATCCTGTATTATACCCCAGAGCAGCGCTCACTATTCTGCTGGTACAGTCACTGTGTACATACATTACATTACTTATCCTGTATTATACTCCAGAGCTGCGCTCACTATTCTGCTGGTGCAGTCACTGTGTACATACATTACATTACTTATCCTGTATTATACCCCAGAGCTGCGCTCACTATTCTGCTGGTGCAGTCACTGTGTACATACATTACTTATCCTGTATTATACTCCAGAGCTGCGCTCACTATTCTGCTGGTGCAGTCACTGTGTACATACATTACTTATCCTGTATTATACTCCAGAGCTGCGCTCACTATTCTGCTGGTGCAGTCACTGTGTACATACATTACATTACTTATCCTGTATTATACCCCAGAGCTGCGCTCACTATTCTGCTGGTGCAGTCACTGTGTACATACATTACTTATCCTGTATTATACTCCAGAGCTGCGCTCACTATTCTGCTGGTACAGTCACTGTGTACATACATTACATTACTTATCCTGTATTATACTCCAGAGCTGCGCTCACTATTCTGCTGGTGCAGTCACTGTGTACATACATTACATTACTTATCCTGTATTATACTCCAGAGCTGCGCTCACTATTCTGCTGGTGCAGTCACTGTGTACATACATTACATTACTTATCCTGTATTATACTCCAGAGCTGCGCTCACTATTCTGCTGGTGCAGTCACTGTGTACATACATTACATTACTTATCCTATATTATACTCCAGAGCTGCGCTCACTATTCTGCTGGTGCAGTCACTGTGTACATACATTACATTACTTATCCTGTATTATACCCCAGAGCTGCGCTCACTATTCTGCTGGTGCAGTCACTGTGTACATACATTACTTATCCTGTATTATACTCCAGAGCTGCGCTCACTATTCTGCTGGTACAGTCACTGTGTACATACATTACATTACTTATCCTGTATTATACTCCAGAGCTGCGCTCACTATTCTGCTGGTGCAGTCACTGTGTACATACATTACATTACTTATCCTGTATTATACCCCAGAGCTGCGCTCACTATTCTGCTGGTGCAGTCACTGTGTACATACATTACTTATCCTGTATTATACTCCAGAGCTGCGCACACTATTCTGCTGGTACAGTCACTGTGTACATACATTACATTACTTATACTGTATTATACTCCAGAGCTGCGCTCACTATTCTGCTGGTACAGTCACTGTGTACATACATTACATTACTTATCCTGTATTATACTCCAGAGCTGCGCTCACTATTCTGCTGGTGCAGTCACTGTGTACATACATTACATTACTTATCCTGTATTATACTCCAGAGCCGCGCTCACCATTCTGCTGGTACAGTCACTGTGTACATACATTACATTACTTATCCTGTATTATACTCCAGAGCTGCGCTCACTATTCTGCTGGTGCAGTCACTGTGTATATACATTACATTACTTATCCTGTATTATACTCCAGAGCTGCGCTCACTATTCTGCTGGTGCAGTCACTGTGTATATACATTACATTACTTATCTTGTATTATACTCCAGAGTTGCGCTCACTATTCTGCTGGTGCAGTCACCGTGTACATACATTACATTACTTATCCTGTATTATATTTCAGAGCTGCACTCACTATTCTGCTGGTACAGTCACCGTGTACATACATTACTTATCCTGTATTATACTCCAGAGCTGCGCTCACTATTCTGCTGGTGCAGTCACTGTGTACATATATTACATTACTTATCCTGTATTATACTCCAGAGCTGCGCTCACTATTCTGCTGGTGCAGTCACTGTGTACATACATTACATTACTTATCCTGTATTATACTCCAGAGCTGCGCTCACTATTCTGCTGGTGCAGTCACTGTGTACATACATTACATTACTTATCCTGTATTATACTCCAGAGCTGCGCTCACTATTCTGCTGGTACAGTCACTGTGTACATACATTCCATTACTTATCCTGTATTATACCCCAGAGCAGCGCTCACTATTCTGCTGGTACAGTCACTGTGTACATACATTACATTACTTATCCTGTATTATACTCCAGAGCTGCGCTCACTCCTGTCTCTGTACGTTGCTCCTATAGTCTGGTTAGGGTGCTATGATGTGTATAGAGTGTATACATATATATACAGTGAGCTGGTAGTAGCCTCGGTCTGGCAGATGTTTCTCCTGCAGTCTGATGTCCTCACATGTCAGTGGAAATATCTATAATCTCCAGAATAATTTGCTGACATTGCGCTTTCCCCAGCTGGAGACATTTCTATGTTGTGTAACATGTATAGGGGCGGAACGTTCCGCGACCTCCATCACTTACATCATGTTTACAGGAGGCAGAACAGAGCGCTATTCATCCCGGGGTAAACAAAACCTGTGGACGGGTCTCAGGTGCCTGAAGTCACCGCTCTGGGCGCAGAACTCAAACCGGGACAATGATCAGAAACAGGAAAAACACAAGTGGACTGCCAGGCGGAGTTACCAGAGTACATTTAAAGGGCCACCCCAACAAAACAGAACAACTCCCAAAATGTAGTGATATCTACATGACATTACATAGAGACATGAGATCCGCACATCTTATATACAGTACTACTGACAACCAGCTGTATATACCATGTCTGAGAGGTAGTCACAGCCCCGCCCCCTGGTACTGACAACCAGCCTGTATCTATCATGTCTGAGAGGTAGTCACAGCCCCGCCCCCTGTATATATCATGTCTGAGAGGTAGTCACAGCCCCGCCCCCTGTTACTGACAACCAGCCTGTATATATCATGTCTGAGAGGTAGTCACAGCCCCGCCCCCTGTATATATCATGTCTGAGAGGTAGTCACAGCCCCGCCCCCAGTTACTGACACCCAGCTGTATATATCATGTCTGAGAGGTTGTCACAGCCCCGCCCCCTGTTACTGACAACCAGCCTGTATATATCATGTCTGAGAGGTAGTCACAGCCCTGCCCCCTGTATATATCATGTCTGAGAGGTAGTCACAGCCCCGCCCCCAGTTACTGACACCCAGCTGTATATATCATGTCTGAGAGGTTGTCACAGCCCCGCCCCCTGTTACTGACAACCAGCCTGTATATATCATGTCTGAGAGGTAGTCACAGCCCCGCCCCCTGTATATCATGTCTGAGAGGTAGTCACAGCCCCGCCCCCTGTATATATCATGTCTGAGAGGTAGTCACAGCCCCGCCCCCTGTTACTGACAACCAGCTGTATATATCATGTCTGAGAGGTAGTCACAGCCCCGCCCCCTGTTACTGACAACCAGCTGTATATATCATGTCTGAGAGGTAGTCACAGCCCCGCCCCCTGGTACTGACAACCAGCCTGTATATATCATGTCTGAGAGGTAGTCACAGCCCCGCCCCCTGTTACTGACAACCAGCTGTATGTATCATGTCTGAGAGGTAGTCACAGCCCCGCCCCCTGTATATACCATGTCTGAGAGGTAGTCACAGCCCCGCCCCCTGTTACTGACAACCAGCCTGTATATATCATGTCTGAGAGGTAGTCACAGCCCCGCCCCCTGTTACTGACAACCAGCTGTATATATCATGTCTGAGAGGTAGTCACAGCCCCGCCCCCTGTTACTGACAACCAGCTGTATATATCATGTCTGAGAGGTAGTCACAGCCCCGCCCCCTGTATATATCATGTCTGAGAGGTAGTCACAGCCCCGCCCCCTGTTACTGACAACCAGCTGTATATATCATGTCTGAGAGGTTGTCACAGCCCCGCCCCCTGGTACTGACAACCAGCTGTATATATCATGTCTGAGAGGTAGTCACAGCCCCGCCCCCTGTATATATCATGTCTGAGAGGTAGTCACAGCCCCGCCCCCTGTATATACCATGTCTGAGAGGTAGTCACAGCCCCGCCCCCTGTTACTGACAACCAGCCTGTATATATCATGTCTGAGAGGTAGTCACAGCCCCGCCCCCTGACATCACTGATGTATTTGTGATTTTGGATTGATTTCTGATACATTGATAGACTTGCAGGAATTCTTCTCTGTCACATCCTGCAGACTAGTGATCGGCGTCTTAAGAACCTGATAATCCACTACTCATTGCTTCCACCTTCGCCCCCTATCCGTTGTCTCATCCTCGGGGTCTGGGGTCAATTATGTCCCATGTGTGGTTTAGGTCTGAGATTTCCTCCAGGAGGACGGATGTGTTAAGAAGACTGAGGTATGACCTAAGGAGGCTGGAGGAGGACACGGAGGATAAATAGTCCTGACACCCGGAGCTCGCCTCACCAGACCAACAAGGACCAGAGCTGTGAGTATCCTCCATATACTATACATAGATATAGAGCCTGAGCTGTGAGTATCCCCCATATACTATACATAGATATAGAGCCTGAGCTGTGAGTATCCTCCATATACTATACATAGATATAGAGCCTGAGCTGTGAGTATCCTCCTTATACTATACATAGATATAGATCCTGAGCTGTGAGTATCCTCCTTATACTATACATAGATATAGATCCTGAGCTGTGAGTATCCTCCATATACTATACATAGATATAGAGCCTGAGCTGTGAGTATCCTCCTTATACTATACATAGATATAGAGCCTGAGCTGTGAGTATCCTCCATATACTATACATAGATATAGAGCCTGAGCTGTGAGTATCCCCCATATACTATACATAGATATAGAGCCTGAGCTGTGAGTATCCTCCTTATACTATACATAGATATAGATCCTGAGCTGTGAGTATCCTCCATATACTATACATAGATATAGAGCCTGAGCTGTGAGTATCCCCCATATACTATACATAGATATAGAGCCTGAGCTGTGAGTATCCTCCATATACTATACATAGATATAGAGCCTGAGCTGTGAGTATCCTCCTTATACTATACATAGATATAGAGCCTGAGCTGTGAGTATCCTCCTTATACTATACATAGATATAGAGCCTGAGCTGTGAGTATCCTCCTTATACTATACATAGATATAGAGCCTGAGCTGTGAGTATCCTCCTTATACTATACATAGATATAGAGCCTGAGCTGTGAGTATCCCCCATATACTATACATAGATATAGAGCCTGAGCTGTGAGTATCCTCCTTATACTATACATAGATATAGAGCCTGAGCTGTGAGTATCCTCCATATACTATACATAGATATAGAGCCTGAGCTGTGAGTATCCCCCATATACTATACATAGATATAGAGCCTGAGCTGCGAGTATCCTCCTTATACTATACATAGATATAGATCCTGAGCTGTGAGTATCCTCCATATACTATACATAGATATAGAGCCTGAGCTGTGAGTATCCCCCATATACTATACATAGATATAGAGCCTGAGCTGTGAGTATCCTCCTTATACTATACATAGATATAGATCCCGAGCTGTGAGTATCCTCCATATACTATACATAGATCCCGAGCTGTGAGTATCCTCCATATACTATACATAGATATAGATCCCGAGCTGTGAGTATCCTCCATATACTATACATAGATATAGAGCCTGAGCTGTGAGTATCCCCCATATACTATACATAGATATAGATTCTGAGCTGTGAGTATCCCCCATATACTATACATAGATATAGAGCCTGAGCTGTGAGTATCCTCCTTATACTATACATAGATATAGAGCCTGAGCTGTGAGTATCCTCCATATACTATACATAGATATAGAGCCTGAGCTGTGAGTATCCCCCATATACTATACATAGATATAGAGCCTGAGCTGTGAGTATCCTCCTTATACTATACATAGATATAGATCCTGAGCTGTGAGTATCCTCCATATACTATACATAGATATAGAGCCTGAGCTGTGAGTATCCCCCATATACTATACATAGATATAGAGCCTGAGCTGTGAGTATCCTCCTTATACTATACATAGATATAGATCCCGAGCTGTGAGTATCCTCCATATACTATACATAGATCCCGAGCTGTGAGTATCCTCCATATACTATACATAGATATAGATCCCGAGCTGTGAGTATCCTCCATATACTATACATAGATATAGAGCCTGAGCTGTGAGTATCCCCCATATACTATACATAGATATAGATTCTGAGCTGTGAGTATCCCCCATATACTATACATAGATATAGAGCCTGAGCTGTGAGTATCCTCCTTATACTATACATAGATATAGAGCCTGAGCTGTGAGTATCCTCCTTATACTATACATAGATATAGAGCCTGAGCTGTGAGTATCTCCATATACTATACATAGATATAGATCCTGAGCTGTGAGTATCCTCCTTATACTATACATAGATATAGAGCCTGAGCTGTGAGTATCCTCCTTATACTATACATAGATATAGAGCCTGAGCTGTGAGTATCCTCCATATACTATACATAGATATAGAGCCTGAGCTGTGAGTATCCTCCATATACTATACATAGATATAGAGCCTGAGCTGTGAGTATCCTCCTTATACTATACATAGATATAAAGCTGATACATTGCTCTCTGTAGATATGGGGAGGGGGTCTCTGTAGTTTGGGGGTCTCTGTAGTTAATGGGAGAGGGGTCTCTTTAGTTTGGGGGTCTGTGTAGTTTGGGGGTCTCTATTGTTTGGGGGTCTCTGTAGTTAATGGGGAGAGGGTCTCTGTAGTTTGGGGGTCTCTGTAGTTTGGGGGTCTCTGTAGTTTGGGGGTCTCTTGTTAATGGGGAGAGGGTCTCTGTAGTTTGGAGGTCTGTGTAGTTTGGGGGTCTCTTTAGTTTGGGGGTCTCTGTAGTTAATGGGAGAGGGGTCTCTTTAGTTTGGGGGTCTGTGTAGTTTGGGGGTCTGTGTAGTTTGGGGGTCTGTGTAGTTTGGGGGTCTCTTTAGTTAATGGGGAGAGGGTCTCTATAGTTTGTGGGTCTCTGTAGTTTGGGGGTCTCTGTAGTTTGGGGGTCTCTGTAGTTTGGGGGTCTCTGTAGTTTGGGGGTCTCTATTCATTGGGGGTCTATATTGTTTTGGGGGTCTCTAGTTAATGGGGAGAGGGTCTCTGTAGTTTGGGGGTCTCTGTAGTTTGGGGGTCTCTTTAGTTAATGGGGAGAGGGTCTCTGTAGTTTGGGGGTCTCTGTAGTTAATGGGGAGAGGGTCTCTGTAGTTTGGGGGTCTCTGTAGTTAATGGGGAGAGGGTCTCTGTAGTTTGGGGGTCTCTATTGTTTGGGGGTCTCTATTCATTGGGGGTCTATATTGTTTGGGGGTCTCTAGTTAATGGGGAGAGGGTCTCTGTAGTTTGGGGGTCTCTGTAGTTTGGGGGTCTCTAGTTAATGGGGAGAGGGTCTCTGTAGTTTGGGGGTCTCTATTGTTTGGGGGTCTCTATTCATTGGGGGTCTATATTGTTTGGGGGTCTCTAGTTAATGGGGAGAGGGTCTCTGTAGTTTGGGGGTCTCTGTAGTTTGGGGGTCTCTGTAGTTTGGGGGTCTCTAGTTAATGGGGAGAGGGTCTCTGTAGTTTGGGGGTCTCTATTGTTTGGGGGTCTCTATTCATTGGGGGTCTATATTGTTTGGGGGTCTCTAGTTAATGGGGAGAGGGTCTCTGTAGTTTGGGGGTCTCTGTAGTTTGGGGGTCTCTGTAGTTTGGGGGTCTCTAGTTAATGGGGAGAGGGTCTCTGTAGTTTGGGGGTCTCTATTGTTTGGGGGTCTCTATTCATTGGGGGTCTCTATTGTTTGGGGGTCTCTATTGTTTGGGGGTCTCTAGTTAATGGGGAGAGGGTCTCTGTAGTTTGGGGGTCTCTGTAGTTTGAGGGTCTCTGTAGTTTGGGGGTCTCTAGTTAATGGGGAGAGGGTCTCTGTAGTTTGGGGGTCTCTGTAGTTTGGGGGTCTCTGTAGTTTGGGGGTCTCTAGTTAATGGGGAGAGGGTCTCTGTAGTTTGGGGGTCTCTATTGTTTGGGGGTCTCTATTCATTGGGGGTCTCTATTGTTTGGGGGTCTCTAGTTAATGGGGAGAGGGTCTCTGTAGTTTGGGGGTCTCTGTAGTTTGAGGGTCTCTGTAGTTTGAGGGTCTCTGTAGTTTGGGGGGGGGGGGGGGGGGTGAAGTCTGCACCTGTGATATATAAATAACCAGAGGCAGACGGTTCCAGTAACTGAAGGTAATGCGGAATTTCCTGCAAAGGAAATTGTGGACTGAAATCTACAGGTGAATGGAATAAGAGGAGGCGGCTCCATGTCCGGGGGGGGGGGGGGGGGGGGGGGGGGGGGGGCGGGGGTCTTCTGTCAGTCTGTCTAGCTGCGGGGCCAAATTAACCCTTTCTTGCTGGAGTCTTTTAGTCTTACAGGGGTTCTTAGACAAGTCCTTTATTCTTGAGGCCGAGGTCACATCTATGTTCGGCTCTTCTCTCCGCGTGTTTCATGCAGAATCCCCGAACCCAGATGTGAACTAGGTCTAATACTCCTTCAACTATAAACTGATAACTGATGGAGGGGTGTCCTGTTTTTGGGACTTCGGAGATCAGCTGGAATCCATAGGGGGTGCGAGTGCGCAGGGGGAGGATAGGCTCTGTCTGTGAATGTTTCCAGTCAGTGACAGCAAGCGGAGGTATAGGGAATGGTCTGTTAGAAAGAAGATATCAGACCGATGCATTCCGTATGTATATATATATGTGTATAGTGGGGGGGGGGGGGGGGTCTATAGGTGATGTTTACATGTAAGTGCACCAGCCCGCCGGTCTTGGTGTCCTGGGATTTGTAGTCCCCCCAGGTTTATATTACTGAGTATTTTCTCCCTTCTCCTGTGCCCGTTGCGGCGGTGCCAGCACATACCTCTCCACGTCCCTGGCACCTCCCACCCCAGATGCTGGATATATAATAACTCCGCTCTCCTACATTCAGTAATTACTCCTTATATCTCCAGCAGAAACTTTCCTGTGGGAACCGAAGAAGAAAAAAAAAAGTTCAGCATGAAGGTCCTGGCAACGCTCCTGGTGGTGGCGCTGGCCATTGCGGTCACCCTCGCTTACGGTACAGAATAGTCACTTCTTTTCTTTGCAGGATAAACTCCAAATATTCCAAATAACAGAGCGGGACGAGGGAACGTACAGGCGGGTGTAGGCGCTGGGCACACTAGGCAGACAATGGAGAGGTGACCTGCACTGGACTGATACCCCAGGCAGGGCCACAGATCACAACCAGACCCATGGTGGGAGGAGAGGGGCAAAGACAGCAAAGCCTCTGTATTAGGATAGGTAGCCTGTGAGTGCCGCACCGTATGCAGAATACAGAGACAAACACAGGATACAGACTGCTATATACAGAGACAAATACAGGATACAGACTGCCATATACAGAGCTATAGACAGAATACAGACTGCTATATACAGAGACAAATACAGGATACAGACTGCCATATACAGAGCTATAGACAGAATACAGACTGCCATATACAGAGCTATACACAGGATACTATATATTATATATATGGTATGTTGGGGCGGTAACAGTATTACAGATCTCACGTCTTGTCACATTAACCCTTCTCTCTTCCCTCTTATGTAGACTCATATGAAAGCCACGAATCCTACGAGCGATACGGTAAGAACTGATTCTATTCTATAGGTGCAGATATTAATGGCGTCTACTCTACGTCTCTGATATTCATCTCTGCTGACTGTTCTGTTGAGGTGTAACCTGAAGCTTCTGCGCCCCAAATCTGTACCAGTCTTTGCCGTAGCTGTCTGTCTCTGCTGTCTGTCTCTGTTATCTGTCTCTGCCGTCTGTCTGTCTCTGCCGTCTGTCTCTGTTCTCTACAGATCCCCATTGATGACTTGATATTCTCTGCAGAGCCGTTTGTGAGCCCCCGACGAGCCAACTCCTTCATCCCCTCCCATCAGCGCAACATCCGAGCAAACGAGAGGTAAGGAGCGGGCCGGGAGGGTAAGACGCCCCCAAGACTTCACCTAAACCTGCAGATTGTCCTCACTTATGTGTGACATCTGGATACAAGGGAAACCTTCTATCTTTCCAATATTACTGCAGTCACATCCAAAGCAGCATTCAGAATGTTGTTGTTACCTAAAGGGGTTTTCCAGGGCTTTAGTATTGACATTGTACCCTTAGGACAGGTCCTTGTGTTAGGGGGGTCCGCAGTGGGGTCTGACACTTTGCCTTATTCTATCACGGTCCTGAGTTACATCCAGAGCTGCCTTTACATCACTCTGGGTTGCTTTATCCTCCAGTCACCTCCAGAGCCTCCGCTATCCTAGTTCTTGTGGTTTCTGGATTGGGGTCGCTTGTTCCCTTGATTTGATTTATACGTTGAAGGGATTTGTAGGACATGAGAATTGTGCAGCTTTGGCTGTGACTGGAGTAGAGTCTCTTGTGTCCTCTCATTGTTACTTATATCATTTCTTGTGTTTTTTCAGACTCCGCGAGCGCACTAAGAGTGTCCGGGAACGCCAGCGCGAAACCTGCGAGGACTACAACCCCTGTGAGCGCTACGCCATGAGACACGGCTGGGTCGCTGCTTACAAGAGATACTTTGGGAAGAAGTGATAGGATCCAGTAGTGAGCGCGCCCGTGCGGAGATGGCGGGGCCCCGGGCCCCTGTCTTATACTTGTGTCGGCTCAGACATTGTTATTGTTCCTTGTTATGTTCTGCACCTTATATCAGCACTTTTACCTACTGTTAGATTTCGGGGTGATCCTAGAGGTCTCTGGTAGAACCGGGGACACCATATCTGCACTCTCATTCTGGGGCTGGGAGTGAACGCTCTCGGCTCTGTCTTGCTTAGATGTAAAATCTTATTGCCAAGAATAAAAAGCTGCTTTATAAGTGGAGTCACCTGTGAGATGGCGCCGATCCTGCACTGATACAAGTCATTGTCCTAGGAAGCCAGGAAGGGTTAACTGAGTAACCGCAGTCAGGGGGGGAGAGAAGAAGGTGTGCACAGTGCCCAAGAAATAGTCACATTGTAGCGGCATCATAAGAATGAACAAGATATAACCTTATAAGAACCTTCTGAAATCCTCTGTGCTGCTGGGGACCCTGCTCCTCCACTATGTAACTCTCACCCTGTGACCTCCTATAAGATCAGTACACTCCTGTCCTGAAATCCTCTGTACTGCTGTGACCCTGCTCCTCCGCTATGTAACTATAACACTGTGACTTCCTATAAGACCAGTACACTGCTCGCCTGAAATCCTCTGTACTGCTGTGACCCTGCTCCTCTGCTATGTAACTCTCACTCTGTGACCTCCTATAAGAACAGCACACTGCTCTCCTGAAATCCTCTGTACTGCTGGGGATGCTGCCACTCCCACTATGTAACTAACTCTCACCGTCACCTCCTCTATACTTTGTGTTACATGTCAAGAAGACCAAAGTCTGCTGAACTGAACAATTTTAGCAGGAACAGAGAACTGTCCTGGCAAAAGATGTTGAGAGGACATGGGGTAGGATCAGGCATGTTGGATTTCAGTATGTCCAATCCTTAGTTTTCAAGGGAGATCTCCCACTGCTAGAGATGTCTGGAGAGGGTTAAGCAAAAGACAGAATCTTCTAGAGGAAAAAGAGAGGTCTGAAGGAGGTGAAAATTCAGGCGAAGATCCTGAACGGGGACCAAGGGGTCTGGATGGGACAACAGAGGTGTCTTGGTTCATGGTATGGCCCTATTATTGGGGCTGTATCACATAAAGAGGGCTGCCAAGTCTTCAGCCGCTCCTGTCAGTATACACTGCACTGATATCTGTATACAGCAGGATGATGAGAATGCCAGGAGCAGGAGCCCGGGGACCTTGTGACTCTGGGACGGAGCCTGATAGGTCGGGACTTCCAAAACCCCATCCAAGAATGAGCTGACACCCTAAGAATTTGGCCACGAAAACAAAGAATAAAAGCCTCTATTATATAAGAAGTCATAATACAGAGCAGACACCAGCCCTGTCATATCAGGCAGCGAGATAAGGAGGGCGAAACGCAGAGCAGTGCACGGAAAACTGACCGCGACCACCAAGACATCACCATGAAGACGCTGATGGTCCTATCATTGCTGGGGATAATAGCCGGCTGCCTCGCCCTGGAAGGTGAGAGCGATGCCTAAAGGGTTAATAACCCCAAAACTCTGAGCCACCGAATAACAGATAGTAATAGATTGTATTCCCCTGTCCTACAGTCGGCCTCTCCCCTCCTGACATGGCTGATAACAGATAGTAATAGATTGTATTCCCCTGTCCTACAGTCGGCCTCTCCTGACATGACTGATAACAGATAGTAATAGATTGTATTCCCCTGTCCTACAGTCGGCCTCTCCTGACATGGCTGATAACAGATAGTAATAGATTGTATTCCCCTGTACTACAGTCGGCCTCTCCTCTCCTGGCTGATAACAGATAGTAATAGATTGTATTCCCCTGTCCTACAGTCGGCCTCTCCTCTCCTGACATGGCTGATAACAGATAGTAATAGATTGTATTCCCCTGTCCTACAGTCGGCCTCTCCTCTCCTGACATGGCTGATAACAGATAGTAATAGATTGTATTCTCCTGTCCTACAGTCGGCCTCTCCTCTCCTGACATGGCTGATACCAGATAGTAATAGATTGTATTCCCCTGTCCTACAGTCGGCCTCTCCTCTCCTGACATGGCTGATAACAGATAGTAATAGATTGTATTCCCCTGTCCTACAGTCGGCCTCTCCTCTCCTGACATGGCTGATACCAGATAGTAATAGATTGTATTCCCCTGTCCTACAGTCGGCCTCTCCTCTCCTGACATGGCTGATAACAGATAGTAATAGATTGTATTTCCCTGTCCTACAGTCGGCCTCTCCTGACATGGCTGATAACAGATAGTAATAGATTGTATTCCCCTGTCCTACAGTCGGCCTCTCCTCTCCTGACATGGCTGATAACAGATAGTAATAGATTGTATTCCCCTGTCCTACAGTCGGCCTCTCCTCTCCTGACATGGCTGATAACAGATAGTAATAGATTGTATTCCCCTGTCCTACAGTCGGCCTCTCCTCTCCTGACATGGCTGATAACAGATAGTAATAGATTGTATTCCCCTGTCCTACAGTCGGCCTCTCCTCTCCTGACATGGCTGATAACAGATAGTAATAGATTGTATTCCCCTGTCCTACAGTCGGCCTCTCCTCTCCTGACATGGCTGATAACAGATAGTAATAGATTGTATTCTCCTGTCCTACAGTCGGCCTCTCCTCTCCTGACATGGCTGATAACAGATAGTAATAGATTGTATTCTCCTGTCCTACAGTCGGATTGCTCAGTCACATTTTTCTTCTCTTTCACTGATTCAGATTCTGGTTGTCACCCAGCTTTCCCTGGAGCAGATAGATGAGTAGGATTTCCGGTTCTCCTCAGGGTTTGTCTTATAGGATAGATGAGGTTTCGGGGCTGCCGTCAGGACGATCTGAGGCTGGCAATCATTTAGATACGTGGCATTAAATCCGCCAGCTCAGCAGCCTGTATGAGTCAAGGCAGGATTAGATACACCACTTATCAGACATCATGATACATGATGGATTAGATACAAAGCTCACAGGCAACATCACAAATGTCAGGTTTAGATACAAAACCAAGCAGAGATACATGATAGGATTAGATACACAGCCCATCACACAAGGTAGGCTTAGATACACAGCTTGCTATTCCTGGAGGTTACAGGTGCCAGGACTGTGCAGTCACTTAGTGCAGATCTCTATCGCCATCATGTGGTCACAGGTCATTCTGACACATATCACAGGTACAGACACAGAAGCTTTTAGGAATTGGCAGAAATTATCACTTCTGTCTTATTTCTAACCAAAGGGGAAGATCGTCCAGTCCAGGAGTCAAGGAAGATGTTACACAATGAAGGTAACCACCATCTTACATACATTCAATTCAGTGAACTCCTCTCCTGAAATACTCTGTACTGCTGTGACCCTGCGCCTCCCACTATGTAACTCTCACCCTGTGACCTCCTCTATAAGATCAGCACACTCCTCTCCTGAAATCCTCTGTGCTGCTGTGACCCTGCGCCTCCCACTATGTAACTCTCACCCTGTGACCTCCTCTATAAGATCAGCACACTCCTCTCCTGAAATCCTCTGTACTGCTGTGATCCTGTGCCTTCACTATGTAACTCTCACCCTGTGACCTCTATAAGATCAGCACACTCCTCTCCTGAAATACTCTGTACTGCTGTGACCCTGCTCCTCCCACTATGTAACTCTCACCCTGTGACCTCTATAAGATCAGCACAATCCTCTCCTGAAATCCTCTGTGCTGCTGTGACCCTGCGCCTCCCACTATGTAACTCTCACCCTGTGACCTCCTCTATAAGATCAGCACACTCCTCTCCTGAAATCCTCTGTGCTGCTGGGGACTGTGCTCCTCCACTCTGCAGCTCTCAGTCCGTCTCCTGGTTACTATATACATTGTCTTCCTCTGATGTTATTACATTGTATACATTCATTGTCCTTCTTCCCCTTTAAGAGGTGATGATGTCCAGAAGTTCAGCAAATTCCGTCATGAAGAGGCACCGACGCTCCTATGACTATTTTGAAAGGTCAGTCTGTAATGTCGGCCATATTGGTTGTCACTCAGCTTTCCCATGAGCACGAGACGTTGCGTTGTGACCGCCATCTTTATTCTACATTTCAGATTCTTCCCACGAGCGAAGTCTCCGCTGGAGATAAAGATGGAGCAGTGCGAGAACTACCGGCCCTGCGACCAGCTCTCCGAGTGGGTGGGCTTCTATCAGGCCTATCAGAGATACTTTGGGCCAGTGTGAATGGTGACTTTATGAGGGAGGGGGCTCTGACCCTGCTCTGCAGCTTTAAGGGAGCCAATGGCGCTATATAGATATATATATATGTGTGACCCCACACCCTGTGCTACGCTCTACACATAGGCCACATACACGCAAAATTTTCCCTGCAAAGATCCCCGACTATGAGGCTTCATACATATCAGCTCATGCTAAATACTTCTATGGCATTTTCTATTTGGAAACCAACAGCAAGCAGGAGATCTGCGGATTCTGGATCTTGTTTGGATTGTAATGATCTCTCTCCCCGACAGGGATATAAAGCAGTTTAGGAGTCAGGGAGACCCCCAGTCCGATCACAGCAGGACCCCATGATAGACCCATAGGGGGAAACAGAGACACAGGATCCATCAACAGCAGCTTCTTCTCAGTGTTCTTGTAGAGATTGTATTATATAAAGCACTCTAACCCCTGATATTATACACAGAGCGCTCTAATAACTGATATTACACACACACAGCACTCTAACCCCTGATATTATACACACAGAGCGCTCTAATAACTGATATTATACACAGAGCGCTCTAACCCGATATTATACACACAGAGCACTCTAACCCCAGATATTATACACACAGAGCGCTCTAACCCCTGATATTATACACACAGAGCGCTCTAACCCCTGATATTATACACAGAGCGCTCTAACCCGATATTATACACACAGAGCACTCTAACCCCAGATATTATACACACAGAGCGCTCTAACCCCTGATATTATACACACAGAGCGCTCTAACCCCTGATATTATACACAGAGCGCTCTAATAACTGATATTACACACACACAGCACTCTAACCCCTGATATTATACACACAGAGCACTCTAACCCCTGATATTATACACACAGAGCGCTCTAACCCCTGATATTATACACACAGAACGCTCTAACCCCTGATATTATACACAGAGCTCTCTAATAACTGATATTACACACACACAGCACTCTAACCCCTGATATTATACACACACAGCACTCTAACCCCTGATATTATACACACAGAGCACTCTAACCCCTGATATTATACACACAGAGCGCTCTAACCCGATATTATACACACAGAGCTCTCTAATAACTGATATTACACACACACAGCGCTCTAACCCCTGATATTATACACACACAGCACTCTAACCCCTGATATTATACACACACAGCACTCTAATAACTGATATTACACACACAGCACTCTAGCCCCTGATATTACACACAGAGCGCTCTAACCCCTGATATTATACACACAGAGCACTCTAACCCCTGATATTATACACACAGAGCGCTCTAACCCCTGATATTATACACAGAGCGCTCTAACCCCTGATATTATACACACAGAGCGCTCTAACCCCTGATATTATACACACAGAGCACTCTAACCCCTGATATTATACACACAGAGCGCTCTAACCCCTGATATTATACACAGAGTGCTCTAATAACTGATATTATACACACAGCACTCTAGCCCCTGATATTATACACAGAGCGCTCTAACCCCTGATATTATACACACAGAGCACTCTAACCCCTGATATTATACACACAGAGCGCTCTAACCCCTGATATTATACACAGAGCGCTCTAACCCCTGATATTATACACAGAGCGCTCTAATAACTGATATTATACACACAGCACTCTAGCCCCTGATATTACACACACACACACACAGCACTCTAACCCCTGATATTACACACAGAGCGCTCTAACCCCTGATATTATACACACAAAGCGCTCTAACCCCAGATATTATACACACAGAGCGCTCTAACCCCTGATATTATACAAAGAGCGCTCTAAACCCTGATATTATACACACAGAGCACTCTAACCCCTGATATTATACACACAGAGCACTCTAACCCCTGATATTATACACACAGAGCGCTCTAACCCCTGATATTATACACACAGAGCGCTCTAAACCCTGATATTATACACACAGAGCGCTCTAACCCCTGATATTATACACAGAGCGCTCTGATATTATATAGATGTTATGCTAATAAATTGTATATTTTACAGAAAATGATTTTTGTAACTGCTTTTCTCTGAAAATAAATCCATATGAGATAGAAGCAGAAATCCGTGTGGTCATTCTGTGCGCAACACATAAGCAGCCCGACATGTTACCAGCTACTGACTGACTGCTCATTTGGTTGACAGCTATCTTAACTAGTATTCACAAACACATGCACACTCAGCTCAGTCTAACCCCCCCCACACACACACACACACACACTCACCCCCGATATCCTCCAGAGTCCTCTAACAGCATCTTATCTCTCAACACTCTAATAACCGATATTATAAACAAATAGCATTCTAAGAACTGATATTATACACAGAGAGCATTCTAATAACTGACACTATAGACATAGAGCATTCTAAGAACTGATATTATACACAGAGAGCATTCTAATAACTGATATTATACACAGAGAGCATTCTAATAACTGATACTATAGACACAGAGCATTCTAAGAACTGATATTATACACACAGAGAATTCTACTAACTGATATTATACACACAGAGCATTCTAATAACTGACACTATAGACATAGAGCATTCTAAGAACTGATATTATACACAGAGCATTCTAAGAACTGATATTATACACAGAGAGCATTCTAATAACTGATACTATAGACACAGAGCATTCTAAGAACTGATATTATACACAGAGCATTCTAAGAACTGATATTATACACAGAGCATTCTAATAACTGATATTATACACACAGAGCATTCTAAGAACTGATATTATACACAGAGCATTCTAAGAACTGATATTATACACAGAGAGCATTCTAATAACTGATATTATACACACAGAGCATTCTAAGAACTGATATTATACACAGAGCATTCTAAGAACTGATATTATACACACAGAGAATTCTACTAACTGATATTATACACACAGAGCACTCTAATAACTGATATTATACACACAGAGCACTCTAATAACTGATATTATAGACACAGGCTTGAAAAAGGTTCAGATAAGAACCGAAACGTCGCTGCTTGGAATAAACCCACACTTTTTATAAATGCTGGAGTGCTGCCATTTTTTCCATTTCCGATATTATACACAGAGAGAATTCTACTAACTGAGCAGAGCACTTCACACCAAATATTGATGGGATTTACATTTCTTTTCCCTCCCTCACTTTGCCTTTAGTGAGGTCATACACAGAATTCTTTTGTCCGCTTCTCGCTGCCATTATCTTTGTCAGGGGATAATCGTACACATCAGGGAGAGTGTGCGCCTACATAGACGTACGGAGACTTACAAGTCATTCCTGCTCCGCTAGGGATTCTGGGTAAAAAATATGCAAATCTATTCTCAGTGATGTAATCAGGAGAACAGTGTCTCTGTATGCCGCCCTCTAGGAACAGCCCCCTTAACATCATGTATGACAGTTAATAAGCCTACTGACATGATGCGGGGTTTATTGCCAAATTAGTATTTCTATTCCAAAAGGAACAGATTCCCAGCTATGGACAGCGCTGTTTCGGTCTTTTGGGCCTCCTCAGCATAGTGCAGGGATACTAGTTTGGCAAAGTGAAAGACTATAGACCAGGGTCAGGGGATAATCATACACATCAGGGAGAGTGTGTGCCTACATAGGCGTACAGAGACTTACAAGGAATCATGTCAGTAGGCTTATTAACTGAGTCATGCATGATGTTAAGGGGGCTGCCCCTAGAGGGCGGCATACAGAGGCACTGTTCTCCTAATTACATCCCGCAGAATAGATTTGTATATTTTTTACCCAGAATCCCTAGCGGAGCAGGAATGACTTGTAAGTCTCTGTACTGCCTATGTAGGCACACACTATCCCTGATGTGTACGATTGTCCCCTGACCCTGGTCTATAGTCTCTCACTCTGCCAAATCAGTATCCCTGCGCTATGCTGAGGAGGCCCAAAAGACCGAAACAGCGCTGTCCATAGCTGGGAATCTGTTCCTTTTGGGACAGAAATACTGGTTTGGTGTCACAATACCCTTACTAGTAGTCTAGAGACCAGTGGCTGGAAACAGGGAGTATAACAATAGCAATGCACAGATAGACTTACAGTCCGTTCAATGGAAGGCAGGGAGGCTTGGCCGGAAGCAGCGGTCCTATTATCAGCAGGAGGGCTTGCTGGAGGCAGTGGTTCCACGGCTCCTATGGACCAGGTAGATAGCAAGTAGAAGGAGGACTTGCTGGGGCCAGTAGTTCCACGGCTCCTATGGACCAGGTAGATAGCAAGTCTTTTAGTAGAAGGAGGACTTGCTGGGGGTAGTAGTTACAGGTAGCAACCAACTTGGCAGGTGAATAACTAACTTGGAACAGTCAGTTAGAGCTTGAGGAACTTGGTAGAAGACAGGCTTCTGGAACCAATACTCAGGCAACTTGGGTAATCACAACACACATGCTAAATAGTCAAGAATCAGGAAACCAGGGTAAGTCACAGGCAGGAAACACAAAAAACTCCATCTTGACTGCTGGCAAAAAAGAGTTTAACAAAACAAGATCCTGACATTTGCAATAAACACCGCATCATGTCAGTAGGCTTATTAACTGAGTCAGGCATGATGTTAAGGGGGCTGCCACTAGAGGGCGGCATACAGAAGCGCTGTTCTCCTAATTACATCCCGGAGAATAGATTTGCATATTTTAGCCATACCTCCTAACCGTCCCGTTTTCTGTGGGACATTCACGATTCCTGAGACATGTCCCGTGGTCCCGGTTGGAGGGAGGTATGTCCTGATTTCAGCTCAGATCTGCGTCCAGAGGACGCAGATATGAGTTGAACACATACGCGGCTGAAGCAAAGAGCTGACACAGGTCCACTCCTTGCTTCGCCGCTGCACGCCGCCTACTGGCTTGTAGACGCGATGTGATGACGTCACATCGCGTCTACAACTGTGCGCCAGTGAGAGAGAGAGAGAGGCGCGCAGAGAGCTGCGAGGGAGCGAAGGAGAAGGTAAGTGTAATGTGGAACGTGAATCTGGGGGCAGATGAAGGAGAGGACGGCATGACAATGGGGGCAGAGATGTGGGGACATAAGTCTGGGGGCAGAGATGGGGGACATGAATCTGGGGGCAGAGATGGAGGGGACATGAAACTGGGGACAGAGATGGAGGGGGAACATGAAACTGGGGACAGAGATGGAGGGACATGAATCTGGGGGCAGAGATGGAGGGGACATGAATCTGGGGGCAGAGATGGAGGGGACATGAAACTGGGGACAGAGATGGAGGGGGAACATGAAACTGGGGACAGAGATGGAGGGGGAACATGAAACTGGGGACAGAGATGGAGGGGGAACATGAATCTGGGGGCAGAGATGGAGGGGACATGAAACTGGGGGCAGAGATGGAGGGGACATGAATCTGGGGGCAGAGATGGAGGGGACATGAATCTGGGGGCAGAGATGGAGGGACATGAATCTGGGGGCAGAGATGGAGGGGACATGAAACTGGGGACAGAGATGGAGGGGACATGAAACTGGGGACAGAGATGGAGGGGGAACATGAAACTGGGGACAGAGATGGAGGGGGAACATGAATCTGGGGGCAGAGATGGAGGGGGAACATGAAACTGGGGACAGAGATGGAGGGGGAACATGAATCTGGGGGCAGAGATGGAGGGGACATGAAACTGGGGGCAGAGATGGAGGGGACATGAATCTGGGGGCAGAGATGGAGGGGACATGAATCTGGGGGCAGAGATGGAGGGACATGAATCTGGGGGCAGAGATGGAGGGGACATGAAACTGGGGACAGAGATGGAGGGGACATGAAACTGGGGACAGAGATGGAGGGGGAACATGAAACTGGGGACAGAGATGGAGGGGGAACATGAATCTGGGGGCAGAGATGGAGGGGGAACATGAAACTGGGGACAGAGATGGAGGGGGAACATGAATCTGGGGGCAGAGATGGAGGGGACATGAAACTGGGGGCAGAGATGGAGGGGACATGAATCTGGGGGCAGAGATGGAGGGACATGAATCTGGGGGCAGAGATGGAGGGGACATGAAACTGGGGACAGAGATGGAGGGGACATGAAACTGGGGACAGAGATGGAGGGGGAACATGAAACTGGGGACAGAGATGGAGGGGGAACATGAATCTGGGGGCAGAGATGGAGGGGACATGAATCTGGGGGCAGAGATGGAGGGACATGAATCTGGGGGCAGAGATGGAGGGGACATGAAACTGGGGACAGAGATGGAGGGAACATGAAACTGGGGACAGAGATGGGGGAACATGAATCTGGGGGCAGAGATGGAGGGGACATGAATCTGGGGGCAGAGATGGGGGGACATGAATCTGGGGGCAGAGATGGGGGGACATGAATCTGGGGGCAGAGATGGAGGGGACATGAATCTGGGGGCAGAGATGGAGGGGACATGAATCTGGGGGCAGAGATGGGGGGACATGAATCTGGGGGCAGAGATGGGGGGACATGAATCTGGGGGCAGATGAAGGGTGTATATGAAACTGGGGGAGAGATAGAGGGGGGACATATAATTTATGGGTGACTGTAGGAGGATTATACTGTGTGCGGGCACATGAAAAATTAATGAGTGGGTGGGGTCAACACTAAAGTGGGCGGGGCTAAATTTGCCGCGGAGCGCTACGTGCGCCGCACATTTTGTCCCTCTTTTGGTTCTTCAATAGTTGGGAGGTATGTTTTCGTGTTTTCGCCATTATCTTTGTAATTATTAGAGGAAGTGACCTGACTATTGCGGCAGTGTCTGATATGAGTCTACAGCTATGACAATAGACATCTGATAAATCAGTAATAGGCCAATGTTTACAATCCTTGCACCTCTCTATATGCGGATCTGTCATCGAGTAACTAAAATACATTAAGGTCGTACAACAACAAAAATAAAAAGAGTCCGCGGTTTCCGGAGCCCTCTGCATCGTCTACTACTAAGCGGTAATACAGCCTGGACTACAAGAAAATGGCCGCCATAGTAAATCTATCAGACTACAGCTGACCTCTAGTGGCAGCAGATTCTCATTACATGTGATCTAACCGGCTCTGACCCTGGAAGTAAATACGTTCCAGAAGCGGAAGTGCCTGTCCGTGCTGCGGACTGAGGGTGAGAGCGGGGCAGTGAGTGCCGGAGGAGCCGCCGCCTGATATTAGGTGATCGCGGGGGATTGTGACTACGGCGTTACCGGGAGGGGAGCATAGTGCTTAACCGCACGGTCTGTACAATGTTCTGTGTGTATACAGGCAGTGGCCGTCCTCGGTGATCTGTCTGCACTTTCATAGGTTGCAGCTCATAACCTGTAAAGTCTCCGCTTGCTGTCAGTGAATGGAAAGGTTAAACCCACCCGGACATCAGACTTCTCACAGCTGAGGGTTTGTTACAGTTACATCCAGTATTCACACAAGGCTTTGATGTCTTCTACCTGCACTGTTACATTGTAACGAGGCTGAAGTGTTTAGACTAGATACAACTGTAACAAACCCTCCGCTGTGTGAGCAGATAAGAGCCTGGTAATAATAGCAGCGGTGTGTACAGGCGTCTATAATACCGCTGATTAGTGATGAGCGAATACTGACCAGCCGAACCGCACGCGCCATAGAAATGAATGGAAGCACCTGGTACTGCCGCTTAACCCCCCGCGTGCCGGCTACGTCCATTCATTTCTATGCGAGCATGCTTTTCGGATCGGCTGATCAGCTCATCTCTACCGCTGATGTATAAACCTGAGCGACGCTCTGCAGACACTGACAGACTATCGCAGATTATTATCTCATCACCTCCTCTGTTATATTACAGGTTTCCCTTTTTCTCAGTGGGAGAGTAAAAGAAAGAAATCTGCAAGATGGGGCGAAGATCAACGTCCTCCACCAAGAGCGGGAAGTTCATGAACCCCACAGACCAGGCCCGTAAGTATAGTCAGCAGAATAGTGAGCACAGCTCTGGAGTATAATACAGGATAAGTAATGTAATGTATGTACACAGTGACTGCACCAGCAGAATAGTGAGCGCAGCTCTGGAGTATAATACAGGATAAGTCATGTAATGTATGTACACAGTGACTGCACCAGCAGAATAGTGAGCGCAGCTCTGGAGTATAATACAGGATAAATAATGTAATGTATGTACACAGTGACTGCACCAGCAGAATAGTGAGCGCAGCTCTGGAGTATAATACAGGATAAGTAATGTAATGTATGCACACAGTGACTGCATCGGCAGAATAGTGAGCGCAGCTCTGGAGTATAATACAGGATAAGTAATGTAATGTATGTACACAGTGACTGTAGCAGCAGAATAGTGAGCGCAGCTCTGGAGTATAATACAGGATAAGTCATGTAATGTATGTACACAGTGACTGTACCAGCAGAATAGTGAGCGCAGCTCTGGAGTATAATACAGGATAAGTCATGTAATGTATGTACACAGTGACTGTACCAGCAGAATAGTGAGCGCAGCTCTGGAGTATAATACAGGATAAGTCATGTAATGTATGTACACAGTGACTGTACCAGCAGAATAGTGAGCGCAGCTCTGGAGTATAATACAGGATAAGTAATGTAATGTATGTACACAGTGACTGTACCAGCAGAATAGTGAGCGCAGCTCTGGAGTATAATACAGGATAAGTAATGTAATGTATGTACACAGTGACTGCACCAGCAGAATAGTGAGCGCAGCTCTGGGGTATAATACAGGATAGGTAATGTAATGTATGTACACAGTGACTGCATCGGCAGAATAGTGAGCGCAGCTCTGGAGTATAATACAGGATAAGTAATGTAATGTATGCACACAGTGACTGCACCAGCAGAATAGTGAGCGCAGCTCTGGAGTATAATACAGGATAAGTAATGTAATGTATGTACACAGTGACTGCACCAGCAGAATAGTGAGCGCAGCTCTGGAGTATAATACAGGATAAGTGATGTAATGTATGTACACAGTGACTGTACCAGCAGAATAGTGAGCGCAGCTCTGGAGTATAATACAGGATAAGTAATGTATGTACACAGTGACTGCACCGGCAGAATAGTGAGCGCAGCTCTGGAGTATAATACAGGATAAGTAATGTAATGTATGTACACAGTGACTGTACCAGCAGAATAGTGAGCGCAGCTCTGGAGTATAATACAGGATAAGTAATGTAATGTATGTACACAGTGACTGCACCAGCAGAATAGTGAGCGCAGCTCTGGGGTATAATACAGGATAGGTAATGTAATGTATGTACACAGTGACTGCATCGGCAGAATAGTGAGCGCAGCTCTGGAGTATAATACAGGATAAGTAATGTAATGTATGCACACAGTGACTGCACCAGCAGAATAGTGAGCGCAGCTCTGGAGTATAATACAGGATAAGTAATGTAATGTATGTACACAGTGACTGCACCAGCAGAATAGTGAGCGCAGCTCTGGAGTATAATACAGGATAAGTGATGTAATGTATGTACACAGTGACTGTACCAGCAGAATAGTGAGCGCAGCTCTGGAGTATAATACAGGATAAGTAATGTATGTACACAGTGACTGCACCGGCAGAATAGTGAGCGCAGCTCTGGAGTATAATACAGGATAAGTAATGTAATGTATGTACACAGTGACTGTACCAGCAGAATAGTGAGCGCAGCTCTGGAGTATAATACAGGATAAGTAATGTAATGTATGTACACAGTGACTGTACCAGCAGAATAGTGAGCGCAGCTCTGGAGTATAATACAGGATAAGTAATGTAATGTATGTACACAGTGACTGTACCAGCAGAATAGTGAGCGCAGCTCTGGAGTATAATACAGGATAAGTAATGTAATGTATGTACACAGTGACTGCACCAGCAGAATAGTGAGCGCAGCTCTGGAGTATAATACAGGATAAGTAATGTAATGTATGTACACAGTGACTGCACCAGCAGAATAGTGAGCGCAGCTCTGGAGTATAATACAGGATAAGTAATGTAATGTATGTACACAGTGACTGCACCTGCAGAATAGTGAGCGCAGCTCTGGGGTATAATACAGGAGAAGTAATGTAATGTATGTACACAGTGACTGTACCAGCAGAATAGTGAGCGCAGCTCTGGAGTATAATACAGGATAAGTAATGTAATGTATGTACACAGTGACTGCACCAGCAGAATAGTGAGCGCAGCTCTGGAGTATAATACAGGATAAGTAATGTAATGTATGTACACAGTGACTGCACCAGCAGAATAGTGAGCGCAGCTCTGGAGTATAATACAGGATAAGTAATGTAATGTATGTACACAGTGACTGCACCAGCAGAATAGTGAGCGCAGCTCTGGAGTATAATACAGGATAAGTAATGTAATGTATGTACACAGTGACTGCACCAGCAGAATAGTGAGCGCAGCTCTGGAGTATAATACAGGATAAGTAATGTAATGTATGTACACAGTGACTGTACCAGCAGAATAGTGAGCACAGCTCTGGAGTATAATACAGGATAAGTAATGTAATGTATGTACACAGTGACTGTACCAGCAGAATAGTGAGCGCAGCTCTGGAGTATAATACAGGATAAGTAATGTAATGTATGTACACAGTGACTGCACCAGCAGAATAGTGAGCGCAGCTCTGGAGTATAATACAGGATAAGTAATGTAATGTATGTACACAGTGACTGCACCAGCAGAATAGTGAGCGCAGCTCTGGAGTATAATACAGGATAAGTAATGTAATGTATGTACACAGTGACTGCACCAGCAGAATAGTGAGCACAGCTCTGGAGTATAATACAGGATAAGTAATGTAATGTATGTACACAGTGACTGCACCAGCAGAATAGTGAGCGCAGCTCTGGGGTATAATACAGGAGAAGTAATGTAATGTATGTACACAGTGACTGTACCAGCAGAATAGTGAGCGCAGCTCTGGAGTATAATACAGGATAAGTAATGTAATGTATGTACACAGTGACTGCACCAGCAGAATAGTGAGCGCAGCTCTGGAGTATAATACAGGATAAGTAATGTAATGTATGTACACAGTGACTGCACCAGCAGAATAGTGAGCGCAGCTCTGGAGTATAATACAGGATAAGTAATGTATGTACACATTGACTGCACCAGCAGAATAGTGAGCGCAGCTCTGGAGTATAATACAGGATAAGTAATGTAATGTATGTACACAGTGACCAGCAGAATAGTGAGCGCAGCTCTGGAGTATAATACAGGATAAGTAATGTAATGTATGTACACAGTGACTGCACCAGCAGAATAGTGAGCGCAGCTCTGGAGTATAATACAGGATAAGTAATGTAATGTATGTACACAGTGACTGCACCAGCAGAATAGTGAGCGCAGCTCTGGAGTATAATACAGGATAAGTAATGTATGTACACATTGACTGCACCAGCAGAATAGTGAGCGCAGCTCTGGAGTATAATACAGGATAAGTAATGTAATGTATGTACACAGTGACTGTACCAGCAGAATAGTGAGCGCAGCTCTGGAGTATAATACAGGATAAGTAATGTAATGTATGTACACAGTGACTGCAGCAGCAGAATAGTGAGCGCAGCTCTGGAGTATAATACAGGATAAGTAATGTAATGTATGTACACAGTGACTGCAGCAGCAGAATAGTGAGCGCAGCTCTGGAGTATAATACAGGATAAGTAATGTATGTACACAGTGACTGCACCAGCAGAATAGTGAGCGCAGCTCTGGGGTATAATACAGGAGAAGTAATGTAATGTATGTACACAGTGACTGCACCAGCAGAATAGTGAGCGCAGCTCTGGGTATAATACAGGATGTAACTCGGGATCAGTGCAGGGTATAATACGAATCCTCTTCTGATTCCTCCTGACTGATGTTTTTGCTCTTCCTGCAGGTAAGGAGGCGAGGAAGCGGGAACTGAAGAAGGTGAGGAATTGTCATTTTGACTTTAATAAGTTATTGCTTTCCTGTGATTGGTGATCAGTGTGACATGGACCGTGTGGCTCTGGTATACACTACGTACAGCGCTCTGGTATATGTCGGTGTTATATAGAGATCTTTGCTGTTATTGGTTACAAATCGTTACTTGTCTCCATTCTAGAACAAGAAGCAGCGGATGATGGTGAGGGCCGCTGTGCTGAAGATGAAAGATCCAAAGCAAATCATCAGAGACATGGAGAAGCTGGATGAGATGGGTAGGTGCAGGAAACACAGCACGTAATGTGCACAGGCCTCTAGCATTAGACGTGATGATGGGGCCGGGGTGCATCTTCACTTCCCGATTATTGGGGTCCTTAGAATTAGAAGGAAAAAGGGCAGTTCCTGAGAAACTGATACGGAAGGAATCTTTAGCTGTGTTCATCCAGAGCTGAATGGTTCATGAGTGGAATTATAGTAGTACAGTTTAGACTGACACCTCTGAGCTGCTTTCAGTGGATTCTTATTGTTATGTACTGACGCCTCCACCTCCTTTTCCTTAGAATTTAACCCTGTGCAGCAACCGCAACTCAATGAAAAAGTTCTCAAAGACAAAAGGAAGAAACTGAGGGAGACGTTTGAGCGGATCCTGCGCCTGTACGAGAAGGAGAACCCCGAAACTTACAAGGAATTGCGTAAAATTGAGCTGGATTACGAGCACAAGAGGGCGCAGCTCAGCCAGTATTTTGACGCTGTTAAGGTTTGTAATCTTCATATTAGGCTGTGTTCACATGGAGGGATTTGAGGGCACCTGGAATCCGCCTCTCAGGTCATAGGAGGACGCAGGAAGTGTCCTGTTGGGGCTCGTTCACACGTGGGGCGGATTTTGGTACCAAGAGTGACTTGGGACGAAATCCACTGTCACAGTCCGCCTCCTCGCCCCCATGTGAACTAGCCCTTGGATTCTGGCGCAGACTTTGCGGCTGATTTAGCGGCGGCGTTTCGAGTCTCCCTGCAGATTAGGCCCATTCATCCAGCCCTGATCAGGATTTCCTCGTCATCCTCTGCCGTGTGAACATACACTTACACTTTGGGGGGAATTTATTAAAGGGGGTTTCTGTCCCAAAATTGACGTGTCCTGTGTGTGTAGAACGCTCAGCACGTGGAGGTGGAGAGCATCCCCCTGCCGGACCTGCCCCATGCGCCGTCTAATATTCTGATCCAGGACATCCCCCTCCCCGGAGCCCAGCCCCCCTCTATCCTGAAGAAGACGTCTGCTTACGGGTGAGTGTCTGAATACAAGCGACGCGTCCTCCTATGACCGCCATGCGGTAACACTGAGTCCTCTGCATTTCTAGGCCTCCTGGACGAGGCGTCTCCATGCAGTACCCCCCAGGGCATGGGGTTCCTCGTTTACCCCCGGGCAAGAAGCCTCCTGGACCCCCGCCAGGTCCTCCCCCGCCACAGGTGCTGCAGATGTACGGGCGGAAGGTTGGGTTTGCCTTGGAGAACATAATGAAAAGAAGGGAGGATGAGCGGTACAGCCCCGAGGGAGGTGAGTGACCCCGTGAGGGCGGCCACAACAAGCCACTGACTGAGTGGAGCAAAATCTGCAGTTTGTGAATCCATCCTAAAAGGGGTTGCCTTAAAATGAAGGGGGGCCCCTATAACTGCAGCAACCTCTCTCCTCCTAGGCGCTCCCACCTCCAGAGACGTTGCAGCAGAGACATCACATGGACAGGACTTGGTCACTGCCCTTGCCCAAATACTGTTGACACCAGTGATGTGCCGCAGCGATCCTGATGGGACTATCCCTTTAATGCCAAAAATGATGCTGTCTTTAACGGGCTAAAACAAGAGCCCCTGCAGTGACCACCAGAGTGGACATGTAGCGTTCCAGTCCCCTGGTGCTTATAGAGGGGGTTTTCAGTCAAATGCTCTTTTAACCCACTCAGGCTTGAAAAGCCACCATGACGCCTCCAGCTCAAGCGAGGACGAGGACTATCCCAACGAGATGGAGCAGGATAAGGAAGACGAAGGCAGCAGCGACGAGGACAGCGACAGCAACCACTCCGATGGCCGGGAGAGCGACAGCGGCGAGTACGCGCAGGGGGACGGTGATAAAAAAGGAAGCGGGGACAAGAAAGTGGCAGGTGAGTCTCCCCTCAGTCGAGTGATTGGGTTCTGTCGTTTCTGGCGTCTGATTTAACCCTTTCCATCTCCACAGGTCACAGCGTGCGGTTTGCTGATGCGCCAGAAAAGCCTCGCAAGAAAAAAAAGAAGAACGTCAAGGATCTGACTCCACTTCAGGCCATGATGTTACGGATGGCAGGTAAGGTCTCCTGTTCGCAAGTTGTCGTCCTCTGGCACATTATCAGCTGTTTGGTGATGGGAGTGGCGGCGGTCACTCAGCTTTCCCAGGCTCCTGAATGGCAGATCTACCCAGTGTGAATAGGATTCCCTATCAGAAAGTTGTCTAGCACAGTCAGGTGACTTGTTATGTGTCTGCAGGTCAGGAGGTTACAGAAGAAGACGAGGATCACGAAGCTGAAGAATATTCCTCCTCTTCCTCCTCTGAGGACGAGTCTGGCTCTGAGGATGAGCAGAAGAACGAGGAGTCTAAAACAGAGTCTGCTGAGAGTAGTTCTACCTCCGCACCCATCACTGTACCTCCACCCGTTACGGTGCCACCACCGCCCCTGCAGATGCCACCGTCCATCATGACAGGGCCACCACCCCTTGGTCCACCTCCAGTTCCTCCTCTTCGACCACCAGGACCTCCAACAGGAATGCCACCAGGACCACCCCCAGGTATTGTAGAAGTCATGTCAGATATGTTGTACTCCTTCAAGGTTTGGAGAAGATTTGACTGTACTCTTGTGTTACAGGTGCCCCCCCATTCCTAAGACCCCCAGGTCTCCGTGGTCCTCCACCACGCTTGTTACCTCCAGGACCTCCACCTGGCCGTCCTCCAGGCCCACCGCCAGGTCCTCCTCCTGGGCTACCACCAGGCCCTCCACCCCGTGGACCCCCACCACGTCTGCCCCCGCCTGCACCCCCAGGTATGGTTTGGGTTCTTCCTCATTCACCTTCTTGCTGGGTCTCTGTCCTGACCTCCAGCAGTGATGGCGCCCTCTAAGATGCCAGTGTACTGTGTGGACTCATGGGATGACCTACGCGAGGACACTGCCTCTCTTACCTCTTGTCTTGTTTCTGCAGGTATGCCCCCTCCTCCTCGGCCCATGATGCGCCCACCCATGGTTCCTCCCCCTGGCACTGCCCCTCCAGGCCTTTACCCTCCAACCCCATTGGCAAACCCAGGAGTGCTGAGCGCACCCCCCAGCTTGATACAAAGACCCAAGTCAGACGATGGAGGCGCCACCATTGAGAAGAAAGCCACGGCCACCATCAGCGCCAAACCCCAGATCACAAATCCTAAGGCCGAGGTGACGCGGTTTGTGCCGGTCGCCCTGCGAGTTCGCCGAGAAAACAAGGGCGTCCCCAATGCTGCTCCAGCCAAGAAACAGGAAGAGGAAGTGGTCAGGCCGGCAGTGAAAGTGGGCCCCAAGGTCGGAAACCCAGTGCCCGTGCAGACCAAGGACGATATGTACGAGGCGTTCATGAAAGAGATGGAAGGGCTGCTATAGGGCGAGAAGTGACTGTACTGTACCCAGCTGCACGGCGCCCCTCTGTGCCCATCACCTGGCGCTCTGGAGCCCTTGTCTTAGGATTACTCGGGATCGTAGTCCGGTTCGATGTTCTCTCCAGATCATTCTCAGTTTAGGTCCATTATGTCGACCATTTGCTTTTATTTTTAACGTCTTGGTATTAAATGTGTGATATAAATGGTGCGGTGACCGGTCCGATTCTCTCTGACAGGCAAAGGATGAGCAAAATCTGTGGTGCAGTCAGTGGCGGAGCTGACCCAGACGCTGCGCGGATTATGGCAGCCGTACTAACCTGCGTCTATCTCCTATCCAGGGGGGGGGTCGTGGTCTAAATCGCAGGAGCTTTAGTGTCGGGACCTATGTATTGATTCCTACTCTTTCATCAGTATGTGGTCGGCGGGGTTCAGTTCCAAGACCCCCACTGATCAGCTGTAAGGTTGTGGAGTTCACAATGTCTGTGGCCTCACATTGTACAGCAGCGGCTCAGTCCCATTCAAGTGCCTGGGCCAGAGTTGTAATACCAAGCACAGCTATTATACAATGGGCTTCATATTCAGTGGAGAGGTCGCAGCGTCTTCATCAGAAATGGTTTATATAAAAGTCCCTGAAACTCCTTATAAGTCCTCTACACAGATCCGCCCGCTGTATACTTACACATGCCGGACTGCCATATACTTACACAGGTCCGCCCGCTGTATACTTACACACACCGGACTGCCATATACTTGCACAGATCCGCCCGCCGTATACTTACACACACCGGACTGCCATATACTTGCACAGATCTGCCCGCCGTATAGTTACACACGCCGGACTGCCATATACTTACACAGTTCCGCTCGCCATTTACTTACACATGTCCGCCTGCCATATACTTACACAGGTTCTGCCTGCCGTATACTTACACAGATCCACCTGCTGTATACTTACACAGATCCACCTGCTGTATACTTACACACGCTGGACTGCCGTATACTTACACAGGTTCTGCCCGCCGTATACTTACACAGATCCACCTGCTGTATACTTATACAGATCCACCTGCTGTATACTTACACACGCTGGACTGCCGTATACTTGCACAGATCCGCCCGCCGTATACTTACACACGCTGGACTGCCGTATACTTACACATGTCCGCCTGCCGTATACTTACACAGATCCACCTGCTGTATACTTACACACGCTGGACTGCCGTATACTTACACAGGTTCTGCCCGCCGTATACTTACACAGATCCACCTGCTGTATACTTAGTCTGGTCCTTAAAGGGGTTGAGCCATGTAGAGGAGCTCTGGGCTTGTACATTGTCTTTCTCTCCACAGCTCACGCTATATAACCATTACATGTATGATGTTTCCTCATTGTATGTAATCTCCCCCTGATCTGTCATGTACGCTCAGGGCGGCCTCCGCTCCGGGTCATCCGTCCTCACATTCGGGGAAGAGTCCATGTTTGTCTTCTGATTAATCAGTGGTGTACACAAATATTGGTTTTTTATCTGATCGGAGAACTTTTCCTATAGATCTGGTTCTCGATGTGATCCATCCCTCTAAGACTCTATCTATAGTGTGGGGGCGCTATACCCTCTAAGGGGGCAAATGTGGAGCCAGAACAGAGAAATAAAGCCCCAAATATTGACAGAACGTCACTCTCCACGATGTGAGATCAAATACAGGTAATGGGGACTCGGCTCCTAATACCCAACAACGGGGTTAGCCAATAACCTCAGCAACACGGCAGGAGTCACCGACCTCATTTATGATATACCCGAGCACAGGTTTAGATAATCCAGCATCAATAGCCCCAAAATACCTCCCTATAAGGCCCCCAGAAGTGTCGCTCCCTATAAGACCCCAGAAGTGCCGCTCCCTATAAGACCCCCAGAAGTGCCGCTCCCTATAAGGCCCCAGAAGTGCCGCTCCCTATAAGACCCCCAGAAGTGCCGCTCCCTATAAGGCCCCAGAAGTGCCGCTCCCTATAAGGCCCCCAGAAGTGCCGCTCCCTATAAGGCCCCAGAAGTGCCGCTCCCTATAAGACCCCCAGAAGTGCCGCTCCCTATAAGGCCCCCAGAAGTGCCGCTCCCTATAAGGCCCCAGAAGTGCCGCTCCCTATAAGGCCCCCAGAAGTGCCGCTCCCTATAAGGCCCCAGAAGTGCCGCTCCCTATAAGACCCCCAGAAGTGCCGCTCCCTATAAGGCCCCCAGAAGTGCCGCTCCCTATAAGACCCCCAGAAGTGCCGCTCCCTATAAGGCCCCAGAAGTGCCGCTCCCTATAAGGCCCCCAGAAGTGCCGCTCCCTATAAGGCCCCCAGAAGTGCCGCTCCCTATAAGACCCCCAGAAGTGCCGCTCCCTATAAGGCCCCCAGAAGTGCCGCTCCCTATAAGGCCCCAGAAGTGCCGCTCCCTATAAGACCCCCAGAAGTGCCGCTCCCTATAAGGCCCCCAGAAGTGCCGCTCCCTATAAGACCCCCAGAAGTGCCGCTCCCTATAAGACCCCCAGAAGTGCCGCTCCCTATAAGACCCCAGAAGTGCCGCTCCCTATAAGACCCCCAGAAGTGCCGCTCCCTATAGGGCCCCCAGAAGTGCCGCTCCCTATAAGACCCCCAGAAGTGCCGCTCCCTATAGGGCCCCCAGAAGTGCCGCTCCCTATAAGACCCCCAGAAGTGCCGCTCCCTATAAGGCCCCAGAAGTGCCGCTCCCTATAAGGCCCCCAGAAGTGCCGCTCCCTATAAGGCCCCCAGAAGTGCCGCTCCCTATAAGACCCCCAGAAGTGCCGCTCCCTATAAGGCCCCAGAAGTGCCGCTCCCTATAAGACCCCAGAAGTGTCGCTCCCTATAAGACCCCAGAAGTGCCGCTCCCTATAAGGCCCCCAGAAGTGCCGCTCCCTATAAGACCCCAGAAGTGCCGCTCCCTATAAGACCCCCAGAAGTGCCGCTCCCTATAGGGCCCCCAGAAGTGCCGCTCCCTATAAGGCCCCCAGAAGTGCCGCTCCCTATAAGACCCCAGAAGTGTCGCTCCCTATAAGACCCCAGAAGTGCCGCTCCCTATAAGGCCCCCAGAAGTGCCGCTCCCTATAAGACCCCCAGAAGTGCCGCTCCCTATAGGGCCCCCAGAAGTGCCGCTCCCTATAGGGCCCCCAGAAGTGCCGCTCCCTATAAGACCCCCAGAAGTGCCGCTCCCTATAAGACCCCCAGAAGTGCCGCTCCCTATAAGACCCCCAGAAGTGCCGCTCCCTATAAGGCCCCAGAAGTGCCGCTCCCTATAAGGCCCCAGAAGTGCCGCTCCCTATAAGACCCCCAGAAGTGCCGCTCCCTATAAGACCCCCAGAAGTGCCGCTCCCTATAAGACCCCCAGAAGTGCCGCTCCCTATAAGACCCCCAGAAGTGCCGCTCCCTATAAGGCCCCAGAAGTGCCGCTCCCTATAAGGCCCCAGAAGTGCCGCTCCCTATAAGACCCCCAGAAGTGCCGCTCCCTATAAGACCCCCAGAAGTGCCGCTCCCTATAAGGCCCCCAGAAGCGCCGCTCCCTATAAGGCCCCCAGAAGTGCCGCTCCCTATAAGGCCCCCAGAAGTGCCGCTCCCTATAAGACCCCCAGAAGTGTCGCTCCCTATAAGACCCCAGAAGTGCCGCTCCCTATAAGGCCCCCAGAAGTGCCGCTCCCTATAAGGCCCCCAGAAGTGCCGCTCCCTATAAGACCCCCAGAAGTGCCGCTCCCTATAAGACCCCCAGAAGTGCCGCTCCCTATAAGACCCCAGAAGTGCCGCTCCCTATAAGGCCCCAGAAGTGCCGCTCCCTATAAGACCCCAGAAGCGCCGCTCCCTATAGGGCCCCCAGAAGTGCCGCTCCCTATAAGGCCCCCAGAAGTGCCGCTCCCTATAAGACCCCCAGAAGTGCCGCTCCCTATAAGACCCCCAGAAGTGCCGCTCCCTATAAGACCCCAGAAGTGCCGCTCCCTATAAGGCCCCAGAAGTGCCGCTCCCTATAAGACCCCAGAAGCGCCGCTCCCTATAGGGCCCCCAGAAGTGCCGCTCCCTATAAGGCCCCAGAAGTGCCGCTCCCTATAGCGCCCTCAGCATGTTTCCCCCGTCACTACGGTACACCAGGAGATTATAGCTAGTAAGATGGTAAGCCGTTGTATAGGATAGCGCAGGTAAAACTGCAATACTTGGTGCCCTGAAGGTGGAAACTGGAACTAGTGAGAAACCAACGCTGGTCACTGAAGAAAAACGGCCTTAGGTAGCACTAAACCCCGCCCCCTACTAGATGACATCATCAGATGCAGCCAACCAATGCCCGGTCACCAGAGTAATCGCCAGTCCACCATTTGTAAAACCAGCTGAGACATCATCAACCTACAAGTGTGTAAGCTGTGGTAATGGACTGCTATATACCATACACAGCCTGTATATACCTCCATGTCCTGCTATATACCATACACAGCCTGTATATACCTCCATGTCCTGCTATATACCATACACAGCCTGTATATACCTCCATGTCCTGCTATATACCATACACAGCCTTTATATACCTCCATGTCCTGCTGTATCTCATCTTGTATCCAGGCTACAGGTGTAACATCTGCGGTATATGTACTGCTATATACCATACACAGCCTGTATATACCTCCATGTCCTGCTATATACCATACACAGCCTGTATATACCTCCATGTACTGCTATATACCATACACAGCCTGTATATACCTCCATGTACTGCTATATACCATACACAGCCTGTATATACCTCCATGTCCTGCTATATACCATACACAGCCTGTATATACCTCCATGTCCTGCTATATACCATACACAGCCTGTATATACCTCCATGTCCTGCTATATACCATACACAGCCTGTATATACCTCCATGTCCTGCTGTATCTCATCTTGTATCCAGGCTACAGGTGTAACATCTGCGGTATATGTACTGCTATATACCATACACAGCCTGTATATACCTCCATGTCCTGCTATATACCATACACAGCCTGTATATACCTCCATGTCCTGCCGTATCTCATCTTGTATCCAGGCTAGAGGCGCCTACAGGGTCCTAGAGCCTGCGCCAGTTGCCCAGTGTTCCCCTATAGCCTTCTCCTTTGGCTGTAATACTGCCATCACCTCCATAGGTTGCCATTACAGTCAGACTGAGGAACCTTCACCAGGACAATGGCCGATTCTGGGCCGGAGGGCTTTTGGCAGTAAGTGCGGCATCCAGATAAATAATAGTACAAGGGTAAGATAACTAGCGCCACACAGAGGCCGGGGCATCTAGTGCAGATAATACCCTGGTGTAGTCGTCGTCCCATGGAACCAGGGCCAGTAATAGACAAGGTGTGGGCCTGGGACAGTGGCCATGACCTGGGAGCTCTTGTAGATGTCACCATGTCGTCCTCCTCTGCAGCCATCACAGTCAGCGCTTTCTGCAGCATAATCTGCATTTCCCCCTACGCCCAACAGCAGCACAACTGGGGTATTCCTGCCCCTAATGAGCTGTTAGGACAGGTGAAATTTTAATTACCTAACAGCTTTGACCCCTATAAGAGGCCGGAAGACCTGCTCCTCCCTTGTGTTTTTTTCTGTCCTGTGGGACAGGACAGGTGGACAGGGGGGAGCAGGGGTTCTGGCCTCCTGTAGGGGTCTGTTCTCTCTCTCCCCCCTTCTGTCTGTTACCTGCAGCGGAAGACCTTTTTTCTTTATGTGATGCCGGCTCTCCCCCCCCGCCAGGAGAGTTCTCGTGCTGCGCGCCTGCATCTCCGTCTGCACACCGGAGCTCCGTGGTGGTGGTGGTGGTGGTGGTGGTGGTGGGGTGGGGGGGGGTGGGGACTTCGGACCTGGGAACCTTTCTTTGAGTTCCCGGGTCTGCCGGCTGGGGATTCCGCCGCGCATGCGCACTAGCGCGAGATCGCGCGGCGGCTTCCCCTCCCCTAGAGACGAGCTGAAGCACCCTTTGTGGGCAGGAGGGGAGATTGCCTTCTCCCCTAGAAGACCTAGTCGGCCTTGCCTGGGCCTAGACAAATTCAACCTCACTGCCTGGAGGCTAACCGCGCCATACGCGCAGACAGAGGATTGTCCCAGGGAGTGCTAAGTACCTTAGCCCATTCAAGAGCAGAGACAACCAATCAGAGCTACCACAGGATCGCTCGGATATTCCGAGATTGGTGTACAGGTAACCAGCACGATCCAAGCAGAGATGCAGTCCTAGAGTTCTTACAGAACGGCTTGGAGAGAGGACTAGCACCTGCCACCCTCAAGGTTCAAGTGTCAGCTCTATCTGCTCTCCTGGAGACACGGTTATCACAAGATCCTCTCGTCAAGCAGTTCCTTAGGGGGGCTGCCAGGCTCCGCCCCCAGGTACGGCCCCCTGTCCCCAGGTGGGACCTGGCCGCGGTTCTACAAGGGCTCTGTGCGCCCCCCTTCGAACCCTTATCTGAAGTGGATTGGAAGTACCTGTCATTTAAAGTGACCTTCCTGCTGGCAATAACCTCCGCCAAGAGGGTTGGCGAATTGCAGGCTCTAGCGGCCTCCGAACCTTTCATAACCTTCTTTCCAGACAGGGTCCAGCTGAGGTTCGTCCCAGGATTCTTGCCAAAGGTACCAACACTTCAGAACACCAATCAGGTAATTGCCTTGCCGGCTTTCTTTCCCTCGCCTGCCACTGAGCAGGAGGAGAAGCTACACACACTGGATCTGGTAAGAGCACCACGTATTTACCTGGATCGTACAGCACCGTTCCGAAGATCAGAGAATCTTCTGGTTAATGTGTTTGGCCACAATAGAGGCGCTAAAGCATCAAAGGTAACCCTGTCTAGATGGATCAGAGAAGCCATTTAGCTGTTCCCTACGGGCTCAGAATCTTCCTGTTCCAGATTTCCTACGAGCCCATGCCACCCGATCAGTGGCGACATCATGGGCAGAGACACGGTTCCTCTCTCTAGAGCAGATATGTGCTGCAGCCTCATGGAGCTCACAGCTGACTTTTGCCAAACACTACAGATTGGACTGGCGTACGGCCGATGCTACAGCATTTGGACACTCCGTCTTGGCATCAGCCTGCCAGGAGGTCCCGCCCTAGGGGAAACAATACTTGCTAAATCCCCAGTTGTGCTGCTGTTGGGCGTAGGGGGAAAGAAGGATTATGAATGATAATCTGTTTTCCCTTAGCCCAAACAGCAGCACAAGTCTCCCTCCCTAGGAGGTACTGTTGTACAGATTCTTTATGTGTGTGTATCACCTTTATAAATTGCTCTCTGTATATCATACTTGTTACTAACACAAGGGAGGAGCAGGTCTTCCAGCCTCTTATAGGGGGTCAAAGCTGTTAGGTAATTAAAAATTCCACCTGTCCTAACAGCTCATTAGGGGCAGAAATACCCCAGTTGTGCTGCTGTTGGGCTAAGGGAAAACAGATTATCATTCATAATCCTTCTTTCTGCAAGGGGCATTTTCCAAGATATCTGCAACAGCTGTGTGTGAACTTACCCCAATATACACATACACTGTGAGCTTACACAACATGAGGTCAGTGCCCCTCCTAAATATCTATCTAGTCCCGAGGTTCTCTACCTGCCCCGGCCACAGACTCTGGTTTGTATTGGCAAAGGCTGTCACTCTGTGCGATAAACAACCAGCGGACATTGCAACAGAACTCACGCTACTTTGACCTTTTCACTTTCAATATAAATAGTCAAAGCAGTCCAGAAGGTGAGAGAGTCCGGCGGAACGTTCTGTGCCCCCCACCATGGACAGAGCACCCACCTATACTGTCCTTATACTACTCAGCATCTGCGGAGCCTATCATGGAGGAGGTGAGGAAATGTGATAGATAGATAGATAGATAGATAGATAGATAGATAGATAGATACGAAATAGATAGATAGATAGATAGATAGATAGATACGAAATAGATAGATAGATAATTATTATTATTATTATTATTATTATTATTATATTTTCTCGTTAGATGCTTCCGGCTCCCTCAGACCTTCCGCACCACCAGGTAATTGTTCCTTGCCGGTTTTTCCGTTCTCAGTCACATCTTTCACTTTCTGTATCTTTTGTTCTTTCGGATATTTCTGTGCTATTGATGTGATTTCTGGATTTCTTAGTTACATCTGTCGTGTTTTCTCAGTTCCTAATGTCGCCCTGAAGGGAATCGCTACTCAGTCCAGCACCAATTCTTATTTTGGGGCCGCTCAGAATGCCAATGACGGATCGCTGGCCGCCAATTATTTACGGTCCCAATGTTCTTATACTGGACAGAAGGAGAAGAATCCCTGGTGGATGGTGAACCTGAAATCTCCGCACAGGGTCATGTCCGTGGCCGTGACTAACCGGGTCTTAGAATGCTGCAAAGAACGGATATTTGGGGCCGAGATCAGAATCGGAAATGACCCGAGTGATGGAGGAAGGTTAAACCCCAGGTAAGGTGTCTGCCTATACATACAGGTATCCGCCTATACATACAGGTATCCGCCTATACATACAGGTATCCGCCTATACATACAGGTGTCTGCCTATACATACAGGTATCCGCCTATACATACAGGTATCCGCCTATACATACAGGTATCTGCCTATACATACAGGTATCTGCCTATACATACAGGTATCTGCCTATACATACAGGTGTCTGCCTATACATACAGGTATCCGCCTATACATACAGGTATCCGCCTATACATACAGGTATCTGCCTATACATACAGGTATCTGCCTATACATACAGGTATCTGCCTATACATACAGGTATCTGCCTATACATACAGGTATCTGCCTATACATACAGGTATCCGCCTATACATACAGGTATCCGCCTATACATACAGGTGTCTGCCTATACATACAGGTATCTGCCTATACATACAGGTATCCGCCTATACATACAGGTATCCGCCTATACATACAGGTATCTGCCTATGCATACAGGTATCCGCCTATACATACAGGTATCTGCCTATACATACAGGTATCCGCCTATACATACAGGTATCCGCCTATACATACAGGTGTCTGCCTATACATACAGGTATCTGCCTATACATACAGGTATCCGCCTATACATACAGGAATCCGCCTATACATACAGGTATCTGCCTATACATACAGGTATCTGCCTATACATACAGGTATCTGCCTATACATACAGGTATCTGCCTATACATACAGGTATCTGCCTATACATACAGGAATCCGCCTATACATACAGGAATCCGCCTATACATACAGGTATCTGCCTATACATACAGGTATCCGCCTATACATACAGGAATCCGCCTATACATACAGGTATCCGCCTATACATACAGGTATCCGCCTATACATACAGGTATCCGCCTATACATACAGGTATCCGCCTATACATACAGGTATCCGCCTATACATACAGGTGTCCGCCTATACATACAGGTATCCGCCTATACATACAGGAATCCGCCTATACATACAGGTATCCGCCTATACATACAGGTATCCGCCTATACATACAGGTATCCGCCTATACATACAGGTATCCGCCTATAAATACAGGTATCCGCCTATACATACAGGTGTCCGCCTATACATATCTCCCAGCATTCCCTGCTTCTTCAGTGTCGGCCTTGAGCTTGCTCTGAGGATTTGCATTCTGGGTAGTTTGACCCATTGTCGGACTGGTCCAGCAGAGAAGCAGAAGGTCCTCGAGTGGGCCCAAGCCCTGCCATAATAATGGTCCAGTACAAGACACCCAAGCATGAGGGTACTATGGTCTATTTCCTAGGGAGGGCGCCAGAGTCATTTTTATCAGGGGAGGCCCAAACCACCTCCATCTGCTTTGGCCGGTGCACCAGGCTCTGTATAATGGGGATGTGACAAGGGGGCGGGGAGTTGTCTTTATTGGGGGAGAGCTTCTGCTCCAGCCAGGTGCCTTACAGATATGTGGCAGATGTCCTGGACGTGTAAGGGTCAATATATAAGTAATATGAGCGAGCAGGTGACGGGAGTCTTCTTGTTGCCCCTTTCTTCCAGGTGTGGGGTCATCTCATCCATTGAATCTGGAGAAACTCTGTCCTTCTCGTGCCAGGGCATGGTCGGCCAATATGTGACAGTGACAATCCCTGAGCGGGACGAGTTGTTAGTCCTGTGTGAGGTCCAAGCCTTTGGCCTTCCTTATGAGGGTTCAGGTGGGTTATGGGATGGAAGGGGCAGTGGGGTGGGGGAGAAACCCTCAAAATATCCAGATACATCTTCTTACTTCTTCTCAATGTCCTTATTTGCAGAGCTTCCACCTGTTCCAACAAACTTCAAGACACCACATGGAGGTAATGAGTCAGGGGGTGTAGTGACATCTACTATAGACAAGAAGTCACCAGCCATTACCCCCTCCCCTTTTACAAGACCCAGCATATCACCCCAGCCCTGCAGATAGGTTACTGTCCCCAGAACCAGCATATCACCCCAGCCCTGCAGATAGATAGGTTACTGTCCCCAGAACCAGCATATCACCCCAGTCCTGCAGATAGATAGGTTACTGTCACCAGAACCAGCATATCACCCCAGCCCTACAGATAGATAGGTTACTGTCACCAGAACCAGCATATCACCCCAGCCCTGCAGATAGATAGGTTACTGTCACCAGAACCAGCATATCACCCCAGCCCTGCAGATAGATAGGTTACTGTCCCCAGAACCAGCATATCATCCCAGCCCTGCAGATAGATAGGTTACTGTCACCAGAACCAGCATATCACCCCAGCCCTGCAGATAGATAGGTTACTGTCACCAGAACCAGTATATCACCCCAGCCCTGCAGATAGATAGGTTACTGTCACCAGAACCAGCATATCACACCAGCCCTGCAGATAGATAGGTTACTGTCACCAGACCCAGCATATCACCCCAGCCCTGCAGATAGATAGGTTACTGTCACCAGACCAGCATATCACCCCAGCCCTGCAGATAGATAGGTTACTGTCACCAGACCCAGCATATCACCCCAGTCCTGCAGATAGATAGGTTACTGTCCCCAGAACCAGCATATCACCCCAGCCCTGCAGATAGATAGGTTACTGTCCCCAGAACCAGCATATCACCCCAGCCCTGCAGATAGATAGGTTACTGTCACCAGACCCAGCATATCACCCCAGCCCTGCAGATAGATAGGTTACTGTCACCAGACCAGCATATCACCCCAGCCCTGCAGATAGATAGGTTACTGTCACCAGAACCAGCATATTACCCCAGCCCTGCAGATAGATAGGTTACTGTCACCAGAACCAGCATATCACCCCAGCCCTGCAGATAGATAGGTTACTGTCACCAGATCCAGCATATCACCCCAGTCCTGCAGATAGATAGGTTACTGTCACCAGAACCAGCATATCACCCCAGCCCTGCAGATAGATAGGTTACTGTCACCAGAACCAGCATATCACCCCAGCCCTGCAGATAGATAGGTTACTGTCACCAGAACCAGCATATCACCCCAGCCCTGCAGATAGATAGGTTACTGTCCCCAGAACCAAACAGTCTTTTCATCTTGGGATTCGCTGCCTTCATTACAGAGATATTGTTGTTTTTACTCCTAATGACAATGATCTCTATGGAGCAATAAGGGTTCTGTCCTTGCTGACACGGGTTCATTTGATCATTGACAAAAACAGCAACAGAGGCAACGATTCCAAAGGTGAAGCAATGTCTAGTTCCGGTGACCCTGGCCTATCTAAACTGTGTTGGGTTCTGCTAAAAACTCTTGTTAAGGAACTGTCTACCAGCTTTGTCTATGGCTACAGCAGTAGGAGGAGGATGTGTGTGATGTGTCATGTGAATTAGTGGTGTGTCATGTGATGTGTCATGTGATGTGTCATGGTTATTGGCGATGTCTCGTGGTTATTGGTGATGTCTCTCAGTTATTGGCGATGTCTGGTGGTTATTGGCGATGTCTGGTGGTTATTGGCGATGTCTGGTGGTTATTGGTGATGTCTCTCGGTTATTGGCAATGTCTGGTGGTTATTGGTGATGTCTCTCGGTTATTGGCGATGTCTCGTGGTTATTGGTGATGTCTCTCGGTTATTGGCGATGTCTGGTGGTTATTGGTGATGTCTCTCGGTTATTGGCGATGTCTGGTGGTTATTGGTGATGTCTCTCGGTTATTGGCGATGTCTCGTGGTTATTGGTGATGTCTCTCAGTTATTGGCGATGTCTGGTGGTTATTGGCGATGTCTGGTGGTTATTGGCGATGTCTCTCGGTTATTGGCGATGTCTGGTGGTTATTGGCGATGTCTGGTGGTTATTGGTGATGTCTCTCGGTTATTGGTGATGTCTCTCGGTTATTTCTGATGTATTTTGGTTATTTGTTGTGTGCCGTAGATGATTGTGGTGTGTGATGAGCTGCTGACATGGCGCGGCCCCGCCTACGTGACTCCTTATTATTATTATTACACTTTCCAGCTCCCAATGTGGCCCTTAAAGGCGTCGCCCAACAGTCCAGTCTATACAACATGTTTGGAGAAGCAAAGAATGCCAATGATGGATCTCTAGACAGCAACTACCTGCACATCCAGTGCGCCGGCACCTCTGAGGAGAAGAACCCCTGGTGGATGGTCGATCTGAAGGCAAAATTCAAGGTCTTCACAGTCGCCGTCACAAACAGAGAAGACTGCTGTGCCGAAAGGATAAAGGGAGCACAAATCAGGATCGGGAACTCTGGGGAACACGGAGGCACCGAAAACCCTGTGTAAGTCACCGTGTCCCCACCCCCTAATAGAAGACTCCGTGTAGGGTCCGAGGTCCTCCAGAGCAGGGCGAGGGGATCAATCAGGAGAGGTTTTATATTTTAATTCTATATTCTTGACTCCATTAATTTGGACCAGAGCAGTGACCCCCGATACAGGAGCAAAGTGCAAGGGATACAGGCTTTGTCCCAGTGTAGAAGCTAGGGTCCCACCCCGTGTCAATAGGCAAAAGAAGAGCTTCACACAGATGTACGTGCCAACCAATTCAATGTATTTATTGGTAGAGCTTTTAAGTGGAGCAAACGTTTTCGGTCTGAATTGACCTTCCTCAGGCTCTACATAAAAGATAATGCAACACAAAATACAAAAATAAAATTTCAGATGGTCACAACAAGAAATCAAAAATTAACAAAAAATTAGAATTAACAAAGAATATATCACCAAATCAGGTGTACAATATATACAAAGAACCATAATGAGATCAGAATATAAGTGTTATCTGTGGGGATAACTCGGAAAATATATAAACATCAAGTCAAGGTGGATAACATGTCAAGTAGAATAGCATATATTGGATGGTTACAAAGTACAACCCAAGCCACACTAACGTAATATACCAAACATGATGTTCCAGTGTGGTCTAACATGGGACAAAATAGCATAAACACAAGAAGAAACTTAGAATATAAGATATCAGATGTCACTGTACCTGTATAGTGTAGAAAGAGATCGCAGGTAGCTATGGTCTGGAGAAAAGTAGGGCCAGTAACCTAAAGGTAGCATGTGGTTATAATTAGACCCAAATGGAATGACCATAGGATGACAAAAGACCATAGCTCCTCATGAACAAGGCTCGTTGCTAGGGGTTCCTTACCTCTGCTGACACCAGTCACAAGGCCCGCACTCTCCGTTAGAAGTCTTGAAAAATGCAATATTGCATTTGGCACGTACATCTGTGTGAAGCTCTTCTTTTGCCCGATACAGGAGCAGTGACCCCGATACAGGAGCAGTGACCCCGATACAGGAGCAGTGACCCTGATACAGGAGCAGTGACCCCGATACAGGAGCAGTGACCCCCGATACAGGAGCAGTGACCCCCCAATACAGGAGCAGTGACCCCCGATACAGGAGCAGTGACCCCGATACAGGAGCAGTGACCCCGATACAGGAGCAGTGACCCCAATACAGGAGCAGTGACCCCGATACAGGAGCAGTGACCCCGATACAGGAGCAGTGACCCCGATACAGGAGCAGTGACCCCGATACAGGAGCAGTGACCCCGATACAGGAGCAGTGACCCCGATACAGGAGCAGTGACCCCGATACAGGAGCAGTGACCCTGATACAGGAGCAGTGACCCCGATACAGGAGCAGTGACCCCCGATACAGGAGCAGTGACCCCCGATACAGGAGCAGTGACCCCCGATACAGGAGCAGTGACCCCGATACAGGAGCAGTGACCCCGATACAGGAGCAGTGACCCCAATACAGGAGCAGTGACCCCGATACAGGAGCAGTGACCCCGATACAGGAGCAGTGACCCCGATACAGGAGCAGTGACCCCGATACAGCAACAGTGACCCCGATACAGGAGCAGTGACCCCCGATACAGGAGCAGTGACCCCGATACAGGAGCAGTGACCCCGATACAGGAGCAGTGACCCCGATACAGGAGCAGTGACCCCCGATACAGGAGCAGTGACCCCCGATACAGGAGCAGTGACCCCCGATACAGGAGCAGTGACCCCCGATACAGGAGCAGTGACCCCGCTACAGGAACAGTGACCCCGATACAGGAGCAGTGACCCCCGATACAGGAGCAGTGACCCCCGATACAGGAGCATTGACCCCCGATACAGGAGCATTGACCCCCGATACAGGAGCATTGACCCCCGATACAGGAGCAGTGACCCCCGATACAGGAGCAGTGACCCCGATACAGGAGCATTGACCCCCGATACAGGAGCAGTGACCCCCGATACAGGAGCAGTGACCCCGATACAGGAGCAGTGACCCCCGATACAGGAGCAGTGACCCCCGATACAGGAGCAGTGACCCCCGATACAGGAGCAGTGACCCCGATACAGGAGCAGTGACCCCCGATACAGCAACAGTAACCCCGATACAGGAGCAGTGACCCCGATACAGGAGCAGTGACCCTAATACTAAGTCTATCAACAGATAAATGTACCCCCCCCCCCTCCCAGAAATATCTATGGTAGGGTGTGATGAGTTCTGGATGTTTCCGCTCAGTTCTTTGGTGTTTTGCTCCCTTCAGATGTGGAGTCATTACATCTATGGACTATGGAGAGACTCTTTCCTTTGAGTGTGATGGTATGGAGGGTCAGTACGTCACAGTGTTCATCCCTGGAGAGAAACGATCTGTCACCATATGTGAAGTGCAAGTCTTTGGTCTTCCATGTGATCACTCTGGTAAGTCTATCTATCTATCTATCTATCTATCTATCTATCTCCTATCTATCTATCTATCTATCTATCTATCTATCTATCTATCTATCTATCTATCAATCTATCTATCTATCTCCTATCTATCTATCTATCTATCTATCTATCTATCTATCTATCTCCTATCTATCTATCTATCTATCTCCTATCTATCTATCTATCTATCTATCTATCTATCTATCTATCTCCTATCTATCTCCTATCTATCTATCTATCTATCTATCTATCTATCTATCTATCTATCTATCTATCTCCTATCTATCTCCTATCTATCTATCTCCTATCTATCTCCTATCTATCTATCTATCTATCTATCTATCTATCTATCTATCTATCTCCTATCTATCTATCTATCTATCTATCTATCTATCTATCTATCTATCTCCTATCTATCTATCTATCTCCTATCTATCTCCTATCTATCTATCTATCTATCTATCTATCTATCTATCTATCTATCTATCTCCTATCTATCTATCTCCTATCTATCTATCTATCTATCTATCTATCTATCTCCTATCAATCTATCTATCTCCTATCTATCTATCTCCTATCTATCTTCTATCTATCTATCTATCTATCTATCTATCTATCTATCTATCTTCTATCTATCTATCTCCTATCTATCTATCTATCTCCTATCTATCTATCTCCTATCTATCTCCTATCTATCTATCTATCTATCTCCTATCTATCTATCTATCTATCTATCTATCTATCTCCTATCTATTTCCTATCTATCTATCTCCTATCTATCTCCTATCTATCTATCTATCTCCTATCTATCTATCTCCTATCTATCTATCTCCTATCTATCTATCTATCTATCTATCTATCTATCTATCTATCTATCTCCTATCTATCTATCTCCTATCTATCTATCTATCTATCTATCTATCTATCTATCTCCTATCTATCTATCTCCTATCTATCTATCTATCTATCTATCTATCTATCTATCTATCTCCTATCTATTTCCTATCTATCTATCTCCTATCTATCTCCTGTCTATCTATCTATCTCCTATCTATCTATCTCCTATCTATCTATCTATCTCCTATCTATCTATCTATCTATCTATCTATCTATCTATCTATCTATCTATCTATCTCCTATCTATCTATCTATCTATCTATCTATCTATCTATCTATCTCCTATCTATCTATCTATCTATCTATCTATCTATCTCCTATCTATCTATCTATCTCCTATCTATCTATCTATCTATCTCCTATCTATCTATCTATCTATCTATCTATCTATCTCCTATCTATCTCCTATCTATCTATCTATCTATCTATCTATCTATCTATCTATCTATCTATCTATCTCCTATCTATCTATCTATCTATCTATCTCCTATCTATCTATCTATCTATCTATCTATCTATCTATCTCCTATCTATCTCCTATCTATCTATCTATCTATCTATCTATCTATCTATCTATCTATCTATCTCCTATCTATCTATCTATCTATCTATCTCCTATCTATCTATCTATCTATCTATCTATCTATCTCCTATCTATCTATCTCCTATCTATCTATCTATCTATCTATCTATCTATCTATCTATCTCCTATCTATCTATCTATCTCCTATCTATCTATCTATCTATCTATCTATCTATCTATCTATCTCCTATCTATCTATCTCCTATCTATCTATCTATCTATCTATCTATCTATCTATCTATCTCCTATCTATCTCCTATCTATCTATCTCCTATCTATCTATCTATCTATCTATCTATCTATCTATCTATCTATCTATCTATCTCCTATCTATCTATCTATCTATCTATCTATCTCCTATCTATCTATCTATCTATCTATCTATCTATCTATCTATCTATCTATCTATCTCCTATCTATCTATCTATCTATCTCCTATCTATCTATCTATCTATCTATCTCCTATCTATCTATCTATCTATCTATCTATCTATCTATCTATCTATCTCCTATCTATCTATCTCCTATCTATCTATCTATCTCCTATCTATCTATCTATCTATCTCCTATCTATCTATCTATCTATCTATCTCCTATCTATCTATCTATCTCCTATCTATCTATCTATCTATCTATCTATCTCCTATCGATCTATCTATCTATCTCCTATCTATCTATCTATCTATCTCCTATCTATCTATCTATCTCCTATCTATCTATCTATCTATCTATCTATCTATCTATCTATCTCCTATCTATCTATCTCCTATCTATCTATCTCCTATCTATCTATCTATCTAACTATCTATCTCCTATCTATCTATCTATCTATCTCCTATCTATCTATCTATCTATCTATCTCCTATCTATCTATCTATCTATCTATCTATCTATCTATCTCCTATCTATCTATCTCCTATCTATCTATCTATCTCCTATCTATCTATCTATCTCCTATCTATCTATCTATCTATCTATCTATCTATCTATCTCCTATCTATTTCCTATCTATCTCCTATCTATTCCTATCTATCGATCTCCTATCTATCTCCTATCTATCTATCTATCTATCTATCTATCTATCTATCTATCTCCTATCTATCTATCTATCTCCTATCTATCTATCTATCTATCTATCTATCTATCTATCTATCTATCTATCTCCTATCTATCTATCTATCTATCTATCTATCTCCTATCTATCTATCTATCTATCTATCTATCTATCTATCTCCTATCTATCTATCTCCTATCTATCTATCTATCTATCTATCTATCTATCTATCTATCTATCTATCTCCTATCTATCTATCTATCTATCTATCTCCTATCTATCTATCTATCTATCTATCTATCTATCTATCTCCTATCTATCTATCTCCTATCTATCTATCTCCTATCTATCTATCTATCTATCTATCTATCTATCTCCTATCTATCTATCTATCTATCTCCTATCTATCTATCTATCTATCTATCTATCTATCTCCTATCTATCTATCTATCTCCTATCTATCTATCTATCTATCTCCTATCGATCTATCTATCTATCTCCTATCTATCTATCTATCTATCTATCTATCTATCTATCTATCTCCTATCTATCTATCTATCTATCTATCTATCTATCTATCTATCTATCTCCTATCTATCTATCTATCTATCTCCTATCTATCTATCTATCTCCTATCTATCTATCTCCTATCGATCTATCTATCTATCTATCTATCTATCTCCTATCTATCTATCTATCTATCTATCTATCTCCTATCTATCTATCTATCTCCTATCTATCTATCTATCTATCTATCTATCTATCTATCTCCTATCTATCTATCTATCTATCTATCTATCTATCTATCTATCTCCTATCGATCTATCTATCTATCTCCTATCTATCTATCTATCTCCTATCTATCTATCTATCTATCTATCTATCTATCTATCTATCTATCTATCTATCTCCTATCGATCTATCTATCTATCTCCTATCTATCTATCTATCTCCTATCTATCTATCTATCTATCTATCTATCTATCTATCTATCTATCTCCTATCGATCTATCTATCTATCTCCTATCTATCTATCTATCTCCTATCTATCTATCTATCTATCTATCTATCTATCTATCTATCTATCTATCTCCTATCGATCTATCTATCTATCTCCTCTATCTATCTATCTCCTATCTATCTATCTATCTATCTATCTATCTATCTATCTCCTATCTATCTATCTCCTATCTATCTATCTCCTATCTATCTATCTCCTATCTATCTATCTATCCTATCTATCTATCTATCTATCTATCTATCTCCTATCTATCTATCTCCTATCTATCTCCTATCTATCTATCTATCTATCTATCTATCTATCTCCTATCTATCTATCTCCTATCTATCTATCTCCTATCTATCTATCTATCTATCTATCTATCTATCTATCTATCTATCCTATCTATCTATCTATCTATCTATCTATCCTATCTATCTATCTCCTATCTATCTATCTATCTATCTATCTATCTATCTATCTATCCTATCTCTATCTATCTCCTATCTATCTATCTATCTCCTATCTATCTATCTATCTCCTATCTATCTATCTATCTCCTATCTATCTATCTATCTCCTATCTATCTATCTATCTATCTATCTATCTATCTATCTATCTATCTATCTATCTCCTATCTATCTATCTATCTATCTATCTATCTATCTCCTATCTATCTATCTATCTCCTATCTATCTATCTATCTATCTATCTATCTATCTATCTATCTATCTCCTATCTATCTATCTATCTATCTATCTATCTCCTATCTATCTATCTATCTATCTATCTCCTATCTATCTATCTATCTCCTATCTATCTATCTATCTATCTATCTCCTATCTATCTATCTATCTCCTATCTATCTATCTATCTATCTCTATCTATCTATCTATCTATCTATCTCTATCTATCTCCTATCTATCTATCTCCTATCTATCTATCTATCTATCTATCTATCTATCTATCTATCTATCTATCTATCTATCTCCTATCTATCTATCTATCTCCTATCTATCTATCTATCTATCTCCTATCTATCTATCTATCTATCTATCTATCCTATCTATCTATCTATCTATCTATCTATCTCCTATCTATCTATCTATCTATCTCCTATCTATCTATCTCCTATCTATCTATCTATCTATCTATCTATCTATCTATCTATCTATCTCCTATCTATCTATCTATCTATCTATCTATCTCCTATCTATCTATCTCCTATCTATCTATCTATCTATCTATCTATCTATCTCCTATCTATCTATCTATCTCCTATCTATCTATCTATCTATCTCCTATCTATCTATCTATCTATCTATCTATCTATCTATCTATCTCCTATCTATCTATCTCCTATCTATCTATCTATCTCCTATCTATCTATCTATCTATCTATCTATCTATCTATCTATCTATCTATCTATCTATCTCCTATCTATCTATCTATCTATCTCCTATCTATCTCCTATCTATCTATCTATCTATCTATCTATCTATCTATCTATCTATCTATCTCCTATCTATCTATCTATCTCCTATCTATCTATCTATCTATCTATCTATCTATCTCCTATCTATCTATCTATCTCCTATCTATCTATCTATCTCCTATCTATCTATCTATCTCCTATCTATCTATCTATCTATCTCCTATCGATCTATCTATCTATCTCCTATCTATCTATCTATCTCCTATCTATCTATCTATCTCTC
>NC_134273.1:89684812-89692312 GCF_031893055.1 Leptodactylus fuscus | reverse complement strand
ATCAATCTATCTATCCATCTATCTATCTATCTATCTATCTATCTCCTATCTATCTATCTATCTATCTATCTATCTCCTATCTATCTATCTATCTATCTCCTATCTATCTATCTATCTATCTATCTATCTATCTATCTATCTATCTCCTATCTATCTATCTATCTCCTATCTATCTATCTATCTATCTCCTATCTATCTATCTATCTATCTATCTATCTATCTATCTATCTCCTATCTATCTATCTCCTATCTATCTATCTATCTCCTATCGATCTATCTATCTATCTATCTATCTATCTATCTATCTATCTATCTATCTCCTATCTATCTATCTATCTATCTATCTAACTATCTATCTCCTATCTATCTATCTATCTCCTATCTATCTATCTATCTATCTATCTATCTATCTATCTATCTATCTATCTATCTCCTATCTATCTATCTATCTCCTATCGATCTATCTATCTATCTCCTATCTATCTATCTCCTATCTATCTATCTATCTATCTATCTCCTATCTATCTATCTATCTCCTATCTATCTATCTATCTATCTATCTATCTATCTCCTATCTATCTATCTATCTATCTATCTATCTATCTCCTATCTATCTATCTCCTATCTATCTATCTCCTATCTATCTCCTATCTATCTATCTATCTATCTATCTATCTATCTATCTATCTATCTCCTATCTATCTATCTATCTATCTCCTATCTATCTATCTATCTATCTATCTATCTATCTATCTATCTATCTATCTATCTATCTCCTATCTATCTATCTATCTATCTATCTCCTATCTATCTATCTATCTCCTATCTATCTATCTATCTATCTATCTATGTATCTATCTCCTATCTCCTATCTATCTATCTATCTCCTATCTATCTATCTATCTCCTATCTATCTATCTATCTCCTATCTATCTATCTATCTCCTATCTATCTATCTATCTATCTATCTATCTCCTATCTATCTATCTATCTATCTATCTCCTATCTATCTATCTATCTCCTATCTATCTATCTATCTCCTATCTATCTATCTATCTCCTATCGATCTATCTATCTATCTATCTATCTCCTATCTATCTATCTATCTATCTCCTATCTATCTATCTATCTATCTATCTATCTATCTATCTATCTATCTATCTCCTATCTATCTATCTATCTATCTCCTATCTATCTATCTATCTCCTATCTATCTATCTATCTATCTATCTATGTATCTATCTCCTATCTCCTATCTATCTATCTATCTCCTATCTATCTATCTATCTCCTATCTATCTATCTATCTCCTATCTATCTATCTATCTCCTATCTATCTATCTATCTCCTATCTATCTATCTCCTATCTATCTATCTCCTATCTATCTCCTATCTATCTATCTATCTATCTATCTATCTATCTATCTATCTATCTATCTATCTCCTATCTATCTATCTATCTATCTCCTATCTATCTATCTATCTATCTATCTATCTATCTCCTATCTATCTATCTATCTATCTCCTATCTATCTATCTATCTCCTATCTATCTATCTATCTATCTATCTATGTATCTATCTCCTATCTCTATCTATCTATCTATCTCCTATCTATCTATCTATCTCCTATCTATCTATCTATCTCCTATCTATCTATCTATCTCCTATCTATCTATCTATCTATCTATCTCCTATCTATCTATCTATCTATCTATCTCCTATCTATCTATCTATCTCCTATCTATCTATCTATCTCCTATCTATCTATCTATCTCCTATCGATCTATCTATCTATCTATCTATCTATCTATCTATCTATCTATCTATCTCCTATCTATCTATCTATCTATCTCCTATCTATCTATCTATCTATCTATCTATCTATCTATCTATCTATCTCCTATCTATCTATCTATCTATCTCCTATCTATCTATCTATCTCCTATCTATCTATCTATCTATCTATCTATGTATCTATCTCCTATCTCCTATCTATCTATCTATCTCCTATCTATCTATCTATCTCCTATCTATCTATCTATCTCCTATCTATCTATCTATCTCCTATCTATCTATCTATCTATCTATCTCCTATCTATCTATCTATCTATCTATCTCCTATCTATCTATCTATCTCCTATCTATCTATCTATCTCCTATCTATCTATCTATCTCCTATCTATCTATCTATCTCCTATCTATCTATCTATCTATCTATCTATCTCCTATCTATCTATCTATCTCCTATCTATCTATCTATCTCCTATCTATCTATCTATCTCCTATCTATCTATCTATCTATCTATCTATCTATCTATCTATCTATCTATCTATCTATCTCCTATCTATCTATCTCCTATCTATCTATCTCCTATCTATCTATCTATCTATCTATCTATCTATCTCCTATCTATCTATCTATCTATCTATCTATCTATCTATCTATCTCCTATCTATCTATCTCCTATCTATCTATCTCCTATCTATCTATCTATCTATCTATCTATCTATCTATCTATCTATCTCCTATCTATCTATCTATCTCCTATCTATCTATCTATCTATCTATCTATCTATCTATCTCCTATCTATCTATCTATCTATCTATCTATCTCCTATCTATCTATCTCCTATCTATCTATCTATCTATCTATCTATCTATCTCCTATCTATCTATCTATCTATCTATCTATCTCCTATCTATCTATCTATCTATCTATCTCCTATCTATCTATCTATCTATCTATCTATCTATCTATCTATCTATCTATCTATCTCCTATCTATCTATCTATCTCCTATCTATCTATCTATCTCCTATCTATCTATCTCCTATCTATCTATCTCCTATCTATCTATCTCCTATCTATCTATCTATCTATCTCCTATCTATCTATCTATCTATCTATCTATCTATCTATCTATCTATCTCCTATCTATCTATCTATCTATCTCCTATCTATCTATCTATCTCCTATCTATCTATCTATCTATCTATCTATCTATCTATCTCCTATCTATCTATCTATCTATCTATCTATCTATCTATCTCCTATCTATCTATCTATCTATCTATCTATCTATCTATCTCCTATCTATCTATCTCCTATCTATCTATCTCCTATCTATCTCCTATCTATCTATCTATCTATCTATCTATCTATCTATCTATCTATCTATCTCTATCTATCTATCTATCTATCTCCTATCTATCTATCTATCTATCTATCTATCTATCTATCTATCTCCTATCTATCTATCTATCTATCTCCTATCTATCTATCTATCTCCTATCTATCTATCTATCTATCTATCTATGTATCTATCTCCTATCTCCTATCTATCTATCTATCTCCTATCTATCTATCTATCTCCTATCTATCTATCTATCTCCTATCTATCTATCTATCTCCTATCTATCTATCTATCTATCTATCTCCTATCTATCTATCTATCTATCTATCTCCTATCTATCTATCTATCTCCTATCTATCTATCTATCTCCTATCTATCTATCTATCTCCTATCGATCTATCTATCTATCTATCTATCTATCTATCTATCTATCTCCTATCTATCTATCTATCTATCTCCTATCTATCTATCTATCTATCTATCTATCTATCTCCTATCTATCTATCTATCTATCTCCTATCTATCTATCTATCTCCTATCTATCTATCTATCTATCTATCTATGTATCTATCTCCTATCTCCTATCTATCTATCTATCTCCTATCTATCTATCTATCTCCTATCTATCTATCTATCTCCTATCTATCTATCTATCTCCTATCTATCTATCTATCTATCTATCTCCTATCTATCTATCTATCTATCTATCTCCTATCTATCTATCTATCTCCTATCTATCTATCTATCTCCTATCTATCTATCTATCTCCTATCTATCTATCTATCTCCTATCTATCTATCTATCTATCTATCTATCTATCTCCTATCTATCTATCTATCTCCTATCTATCTATCTATCTCCTATCTATCTATCTATCTCCTATCTATCTATCTATCTATCTATCTATCTATCTATCTATCTCCTATCTATCTATCTATCTATCTATCTATCTATCTATCTATCTATCTCCTATCTATCTATCTATCTATCTATCTATCTATCTATCTATCTATCTATCTCCTATCTATCTATCTCCTATCTATCTATCTCCTATCTATCTATCTATCTATCTATCTATCTATCTATCTATCTATCTCCTATCTATCTATCTATCTCCTATCTATCTATCTATCTATCTATCTATCTCCTATCTATCTATCTATCTATCTATCTCCTATCTATCTATCTCCTATCTATCTATCTATCTATCTATCTATCTATCTCCTATCTATCTATCTATCTATCTATCTCCTATCTATCTATCTATCTCCTATCTATCTATCTATCTATCTATCTATCTATCTATCTCCTATCTATCTATCTATCTATCTCCTATCTATCTATCTATCTCCTATCTATCTATCTATCTATCTATCTATCTATCTCCTATCTATCTATCTATCTATCTCCTATCTATCTATCTATCTATCTATCTCCTATCTATCTATCTCCTATCTATCTATCTATCTATCTATCTATCTCCTATCTATCTATCTATGCTATCTATCTATCTCCTATCTATCTATCTATCTATCTCCTATCTATCTATCTATCTATCTATCTATCTATCTATCTCCTATCTATCTATCTATCTATCTCCTATCTATCTATCTATCTCCTATCTATCTATCTATCTATCTATCTATGTATCTATCTCCTATCTCCTATCTATCTATCTATCTCCTATCTATCTATCTATCTCCTATCTATCTATCTATCTCCTATCTATCTATCTATCTCCTATCTATCTATCTATCTATCTATCTATCTCCTATCTATCTATCTATCTATCTATCTCCTATCTATCTATCTATCTCCTATCTATCTATCTATCTCCTATCTATCTATCTATCTCCTATCGATCTATCTATCTATCTCCTATCTATCTATCTATCTCCTATCTATCTATCTATCTATCTATCTATCTATCTATCTATCTATCTCCTATCTATCTATCTATCTCCTATCTATCTATCTATCTCCTATCGATCTATCTATCTATCTCCTATCTATCTATCTATCTATCTATCTATCTATCTCCTATCTATCTATCTATCTATCTATCTCCTATCTATCTATCTATCTATCTATCTATCTATCTCCTATCTATCTATCTATCTATCTATCTATCTATCTATCTATCTCCTATCTATCTATCTATCTATCTATCTCCTATCTATCTATCTATCTCCTATCTATCTATCTATCTCCTATCTATCTATCTATCTATCTCCTATCTATCTATCTATCTATCTATCTATCTCCTATCTATCTATCTATCTATCTATCTATCTCCTATCTATCTATCTATCTCCTATCTATCTATCTATCTCCTATCGATCTATCTATCTATCTCCTATCTATCTATCTATCTATCTCCTATCTATCTATCTATCTATCTATCTCCTATCGATCTATCTATCTATCTATCTATCTATCTATCTATCTCCTATCTATCTATCTATCTCCTATCTATCTATCTCCTATCTATCTATCTATCTATCTATCTATCTATCTATCTATCTATCTATCTCCTATCTATCTATCTATCTCCTATCTATCTATCTATCTCCTATCGATCTATCTATCTATCTCCTATCTATCTATCTATCTATCTATCTATCTATCTATCTATCTCCTATCTATCTATCTCCTATCTATCTATCTATCTCCTATCTATCTATCTATCTATCTATCTATCTATCTATCTATCTATCTCCTATCGATCTATCTATCTATCTCCTATCTATCTATCTATCTCCTATCTATCTATCTATCTATCTATCTATCTCCTATCGATCTATCTATCTATCTCCTATCTATCTATCTATCTATCTATCTCCTATCTATCTATCTATCTATCTATCTATCTATCTCCTATCGATCTATCTATCTATCTATCTATCTATCTATCTATCTCCTATCTATCTATCTATCTATCTATCTATCTCCTATCGATCTATCTATCTATCTCCTATCTATCTATCTATCTATCTATCTATCTCCTATCTATCTATCTATCTATCTATCTATCTATCTATCTATCTCCTATCGATCTATCTATCTATCTATCTATCTATCTATCTATCTATCTATCTCCTATCTATCTATCTATCTCCTATCTATCTATCTCCTATCTATCTATCTATCTATCTATCTATCTATCTATCTATCTATCTATCTCCTATCTATCTATCTATCTCCTATCTATCTATCTATCTCCTATCGATCTATCTATCTATCTCCTATCTATCTATCTATCTATCTCCTATCTATCTATCTATCTATCTATCTATCTATCTATCTCCTATCTATCTATCTATCTATCTATCTCCTATCTATCTATCTATCTCCTATCTATCTATCTATCTCCTATCGATCTATCTATCTATCTATCTATCTATCTATCTATCTATCTATCTATCTCCTATCTATCTATCTATCTATCTCCTATCTATCTATCTATCTATCTATCTATCTATCTTTCTATCTATCTCCTATCTATCTATCTATCTATCTCCTATCTATCTATCTATCTATCTATCTATCTATCTATCTATCTATCTATCTATCTCCTATCTATCTATCTATCTCCTATCTATCTATCTATCTATCTATCTCCTATCTATCTATCTATCTATCTATCTCCTATCTATCTATCTATCTATCTATCTCCTATCTATCTATCTATCTCCTATCTATCTATCTATCTCCTATCTATCTATCTATCTCCTATCTATCTATCTATCTATCTATCTATCTCCTATCTATCTATCTATCTATCTCCTATCTATCTATCTATCTCCTATCGATCTATCTATCTATCTCCTATCTATCTATCTATCTATCTATCTATCTATCTCCTATCTATCTATCTATCTATCTATCTATCTATCTCCTATCTCCTATCTCCTATCTATCTATCTATCTATCTCCTATCTATCTATCTATCTATCTCCTATCTATCTATCTATCTATCTATCTATCTCCTATCTATCTCCTATCTATCTATCTATCTCCTATCTATCTATCTCCTATCTATCTATCTCCTATCTATCTATCTATCTCCTATCTATCTATCTCCTATCTATCTATCTCCTATCTATCTATCTATCTATCTATCTATCTATCTCCTATCTATCTATCTATCTATCTATCTATCTATCTATCTATCTATCTCCTATCTATCTATCTATCTATCTCCTATCTATCTATATCTATCTATCTATCTATCTATCTATCTATCTCCTATCTATCTATCTATCTCCTATCTATCTATCTATCTATCTATCTATCTCCTATCTATCTATCTATCTCCTATCGATCTATCTATCTATCTCCTATCTATCTATCTATCTATCTATCA